>NC_059285.1:12691277-12696277 GCF_017591435.1 Portunus trituberculatus
TCCCGCCGCCCCGCTCTCACTCACCGTGCCTCTCTCTCTCTCTCCCCGCCAAGCAGCACGGGCACGGGGAGCCCTCCTGGAGCGATTCCGTGTACCAGGTTAGTCCACGCGCGTGTGTTGGCGTGTGTTTGTAGTGCGAGTCCCAGAGTAGTGATAGAATAGAGGTAGCCTGTGTGTGTGTGTGTGTGTGTGTGTGTGTGTGTGTGTGTGTGTGTGTGTGTGTGTGTGTGTGTTTTGTTTGTGTGTGTGTGTACATACATACATACATTTATTGCCTAATGTTGTACTTACTTATATACTTGAAGAAATGAGCAAAGTATTTAGTCGTGTAAGAATCAGATGTGTGTGTGTGTGTGTGTGTGTGTGTGTGTGTGTGTGTGTGTGTGTGTGTGTGTGTGTGTGTGTGTGTGTCACGTACTATTCACAAAGATTGTTCAGCACAATTCCGCGTAAACCCGGCATTTGTTTCACTGTCTCTCAGCACATTATTGTCTTCACTGTCTCGTGTTGCCCTCTACACCTCAATATGTGACTGCTTCTTCTTCTTCTTCTTCTTCTTCTTCTTCTTCTTCTTCTTCTTCCTCTTCCTCTTCTTCTTCTTCTTCTTCTTCTTCTTCTCTTCTTCATATTGTTTTTTTTCCTTCTTGTTCTTGTTCTTGTTCTTCTTAATTTTTTTTTTTCTCCTCAACCTTCTCCATTACAACCACCATATCTTCCTCTATAAAAGTCTTCCTCTCCATCTCCATCCTCCTCCTCCTCCTCCTCCTCCTCCTCCTCCTCGCTGTAACCATAAGCATAGGGAAGATACCAGGAGGATGCTTCCCTTAGTGGTAGTTTGTGGTGTGTGTGTGTCAGCCTGAGTCCCTTCACACCATCCTTCGCCTCGCCACGCCCTTCTGTTGCTGCTGGAGGGACAGAACAGGGCAGGGGCAGGAAGGAACAGGGCAAGGCAAGGCAGGATAGGGAAGAGAAGAAAGGGTAGGGCAAGGCAAGGCAAGGCAAGGCAAGGCAGGGTAAGAAAGGGTAGGGTAGGGTAGGGTAGGGTTGGATAGGGTAGGGTTGGATAGGGTAGGTTAAAATGGCATTGTTGAAATAAATGAAGTAAATAAAAGAATAGTGAAGGGTCAAGAGGCTCACGGACACATAATCAGCGGTGTGTGTGTGTGTGTGTGTGTGTGTGTGTGTGTGTGTGTGTGTGTGTGTGTGTGTGTGTGTGTGTAGCCTTATCACATTCTCCTATATAGCTCATTCCTGTCCCATCCTCTCTCTCTCTCTCTCTCTCTCTCTCTCTCTCTCTCTCTCTCTCTCTCTCTCTCTCTCTCTCTCTCTCTCTCTCTCTCTCTCTCTCTCTCTCTCTCTCTCTCTCTCTCTCTCTCATCAGTTCTTTGTTTACATCGATGACTATTGATTCTCCTTCTTCTTCTTCTTCTTCTTCTTCTTCTTCTATCACTCCTCCTCCTCCTCCTCCTCCTCCTCCTCCTCCTCCTCCTCCTCCTCCTCATTTTTTGTAATTATTTGTGGGCATCGATCAAGGTTCCGGTGTGTTGCTTTGCTTGTTTGCTTGGCTCAGGCTGTTTGTTTTGTTTGTTTTTGTTTTGTTTGTTTGTTTGTTTTTGGTTTGTTTGTTTGTTTTTGTTTTGTTTGTTTTTGTTTGTTTTATTTATTTATTTATTTTATTTATTTATTGTTGCGTAATATTTTTCTATCCGCTTTTATTTTTTGTGTGAGAGAGAGAGAGAGAGAGAGAGAGAGAGAGAGAGAGAGAGAGAGAGAGAGAGAGGAGAGTGGGGTGGGAGGGGGAGATTACATGGGTGAGGTATGGAGGTGAAGGGAGGGAGATAAAATGTGGATGGGGATGTGGGATGCCATATATAGTGCCTGCATCTCCCCTTCCCTCCCCCATCCCCTTTCCCTTCCCTTCCCTTCCTTTCCTTTCCTTTCCCTTCCTTCCCTTTCCTTCCCTCCCCCATCCCCTTCCCTTCCCTTCCCTTCCTTTCCCTTCCCTTTCTCTTTCCCATCCCTTTCCCTTCCCTTCCCTCCCCCATCCCCTTCCCTTCCCTTCCCTTCCTTTCCTTTCCCTTCCTTTCCTTCCCTTCCCTTCCTTTCCTTTCCCTTCCTTTCCTTTCCCTTCCCTTCCCTTCCTTTCTCTTCCCTCTTCTCTCCTCTCCTCTCCTCTCCACTCTTCTCCTCTACTTTACTCTACTCTCCCCTCCTCTCCCCTCCTCCCCCTCCCTTCCCCAGGAAAAAAAGTTGTATTTGTTTTCGTCCTTTATTACAAAACTCGCTCACCGTATACTTCTTTTTTTTCTTTTTTCTTTTTTCTTTTCTCTATTCTCGTGTTTTTTTTTTTTTTTTATTCAGGAAAATGAAAGGAAGAGGAAAGTGTACTACATGTTGATAATTAATTAGAGATATGTGTGTGTGTGTATCGAGGCACACACACACACACACACACACACACACACACACACACACACACACACACACACACACACACACACACACACACTCTCTCTCTCTCTCTCTCTCTCTCTCTCTCTCTCTCTCTCTCTCTCTCTCTCTCTCTCTCTCTCTCTCTCTCTCTCTCTCTCTCTCTCTCTCTCTCTCTCTCTCTCTCTCTCTCTCTCTCTCTCTCTCTCTCTCTCTGTACTGTATAAATCTTAAACAAAACTGTATTGAAAAAGCTATTCACGTTTTTATGGCTGTGTTTTAGGCAATTTCCAACACACACACACACACACACACACACACACACACACACACACACACACACACACACACACACACACACACACACACACACACACGATTTATAACGCTAGGACGGGGAAGGGATTGACGGGGTGGGGCTGGGTGAGAGAGAGGAGGGTGTTTGTCTGTATGGTTTGGGAGTAGTGGTGTTGGTGGAGGGAGGTGGGGGGAGAGGGGAGCAATTGGGAGGGAACAAGGGAAGGCTAGGGATAGGGAGGGGAGAGGGAAGGGGATAAGGGGGAGGGGAGGGGTGGGTGTGTACGTTGCTTTTAATGAGGTCCCGGTGTAGAGAGATGCTGCCTTGTGTGTGTGTGTGTGTGTGTGTGTGTGTGTGTGTGTGTGTGTGTGTGTGTGTGTGTGTGTGTGTGTGTGTGTGTGTATTTTCTCATTCTTTCTCTTCCATATTTTATCATTTCCATTTTTTTATTTTTTATTTTTCCTCTATTTTTATTTTATTTTTTTTTAATCCCTAATTAAAATAGAAAAAAAAATATGTACTCTAATTTTTGTCTTGAAGTGAACATTAACAGAGGAAGGAAAGGAAAAGCTTCGTGTCTCATCAGAGTGTGTTTGCTAAGAGACAGCATTTTCATTTATTTTTGAGAGAGAGAGAGAGAGAGAGAGAGAGAGAGAGAGAGAGAGAGAGAGAGAGAGAGAGAGAGAGAGAGAGAGAGAGAGAGAGAGAGAGAGAGAGAGAGAGAGAGAGAGAGAGAGAGAGAGAGAGAGAGAGAGAGAGAGAGAGAGAGAGAGAGAGAGAGATCCTTGTCTTACACTCAATATTGTGGCGTTGACCGGGAGCAGAAAGTCTACGGAGAGAGCGTGTCACGTTTCATTTACTCTATGGAGGTAGTTGTCACGTTTCATTATAGTCCATTGGGGATACCTTGCTAAATGTCTACTGCCACTACTACTACTACTACTACTACTACTACTACTACTACTACCACCACCACCACCACCACCACTACCACTACTACTACTACTACCACCACCACCACCACCACCACCACCACCACCACCACCACCACCACCACCACCACCACCACCACCACCACCACCACCACCACCACTACTACTACTACTACTACTACTACTACTACTACTACTACTACTACTACTACTACTACCATCACCACCATCACTAATGCTTCACTTACTACTAATGAATATTCTGACAAAATTACGTTATTGGTGATGTGAAACTACGCCTTTAATACGCACTAATAACACACACACACACACACACACACACACACACACACACACACACACACACACACACACACACACACTGTCCTACATTCTAAACTAGTAAAAAAATAACCACGATGAACGCTTTCTCTCTCTCTCTCTCTCTCTCTCTCTCTCTCTCTCTCTCTCTCTCTCTCTCTCTCTCTCTCTCTCTCCGCCACCTGTGGAATACATGTGTGAAAATTGATTACCACGATGCCTCTGTTACCTGTGCGCCCTCCCGTGACACTGAAGGGGGAGGGAGAGGATAGAGGGAGAGGGAGAGGGAGAGGGAGAGGGAGAGGGGAGTGGTGAGCAGGATTTGTCGGGTAGAGGAGTGAAAAGGACGAGGATGAAGAGGGGAGGGAAGAGGATTGGTGGCAGGAGGAGGAGGAGGAGGAGGAGGAGGAGGAGGAGGAGGAGGAGGAGGAGGAGGAGGAGGAGGAGAGGAAGGATTATAGCAGGGTATGAGAGAGAGAGAGAGAGAGAGAGAGAGAGAGAGAGAGAGAGAGAGAGAGAGAGAGAGATAGTATTTGAATTTACATACTTGTGATGCATGAGAGAATAAATTTAATTGCCTTTTTAATTGATGTGTTTGAATATGTATGCATAACTGAGCTTTTTATGCATACAGATTGGTTAGAGGGGAGAGAAATGCATGCAAATGTTGATAACTCCTGCAAAGAATCTTAATATAAAAACGAGGAAGGTGCAAAGAATCTAAACCCTTTCATTACTGGGATGCATTTTTACCTTGAGATTTGTGTACGACTAGACCATTTTAGGAAGTGTCTGTAGAGGTCAGAAGATTAATGGCCACAGACTTCACTATTTTAATCCCCCATATAAGTTTCTGAAAATGTATAAGGTTACCAGATACTAAGCAGAGTGAATATGGAAACGCGTCATGGTACTGAAGGGGTTAATGTGAAAACGAGGAAGGTTAGACAGAGATAGGAAAGAGGGAAGCAGGGGATGATCTAAGGAATTAAGATTACAGGAAGATAGAAGGAGATGGG
>NC_059285.1:12723777-12731277 GCF_017591435.1 Portunus trituberculatus
CTCATATTCTTCCTTTTCTTCCATCTCTTATTCTCTTTCCTTTCTTTCCTTCCTTTCCTTTTCTTTCATTCATTCTTTTCTTTTTTCTTGTTCTTTCTTACTTCCTTCTTTTCCTTCCTTCCTTCTTTATTTTTTTCTTTCCTTCTTTCCTTCCTTCCTTCTTTCTTTCCTTCCCTTCTCGTAACTTTTGGTCATTTCAATTATGGAAAAGTAAATTTGTGTTCTAAAATTTTCATAACTTTTGTAATTGTAGTTTTGACATGTTGGGTAGAGAGAGAGAGAGAGAGAGAGAGAGAGAGAGAGAGAGCCCTTCATATCTCTCATTAAGAATTATGAAGTGTCATAAAGCATGATTTTAGCTTCACTTTTACAAGGTTTAATTTTCTCTTCTCTCTCTCTCTCTCTCTCTCTCTCTCTCTCTCTCTCTCTCTCTCTCTCTCTCTCTCTCTCTCTCTCTCTCTCTCTTCTCCCGCCATTAATTTTTTATGGTTATTTATTTTGCCCAACAATAAGAACAACAACAACAACAACAACAACAACAACAACAACAACAACAACAACAACAACAACAACAACAACTACTACTACTACTACTACTACTACTACTACTACTACTACTACTACTACTACTACTACTACTACTACTACTATTACTACCACCACCACCACCACCATCACCACCATCATGATTAACACAGTCACGTCCCTCACCACATTTTCCACAATTATCGTTATTACATTACCACACCACCACACAGACTCCTCCTCCTCCTCCTCCTCCTCCTCCTCCTCCTCCTCCTCCTCCTCCTCCTCCTCCTCCTCCTCCTCCTCCTCCTCCTCCTCCTACCTCTATACGGTGCCAGAAACACAATATTCTCTCTTGTTTAATAGTAGTAGTAGTAGTAATAGTAGTAGGAGGAGGAGGAGGAGGAGGAGGAGGAGGAGGAGGAATACAAAGGAAGACAAACAGCAACAGGCCCTTAGGTCCTTACTAGGCTGTTTGTGGAGACTATCTACTAACTACCAGTGGTAGAGACAGGACAGCAAAGCAGAAGGCTCCTCCCCACCCACCCCTCTCTCCAGCCGAGGCTGGCAGGAAAAAGGCGAAACCATGTGATATTAAAAAATCACATGGAATAAGGAGGAGGAAGAAGAGGAGGAGAAGGAGGAATAAGGAATATGGCATAAGTTTAGCTTTCCATCTACGTGACTGAAATACAAAGAGAGAGAGAGAGAGAGAGAGAGAGAGAGAGAGAGAGAGAGAGAGAGAGAGAGAGAGAGAGAGAGATTAGGGATAAAATATGTGCGTTCTTCTTTTTTTTCTTATTCTTTGTGAATGACTTGTTTTTGGCGTGGTCTTGATAACAGTGGCAGAGTTGCTCTCCACAAAGCTGACATCGCTGAGGGACTCAATTTTGATAAGCCCTTCATGTTAATTATCTGTTGTTTCTCCCTTCCTCCGTCCTTTTCTCCTTCTCTCCCTCTCTCTTCCTTCCTTCCTTCCTTCCTTCCTTCCTTCCTTCCTTCCTTTCTTTTTCTTTCTTTCTTTCTTTCATTTTTTTCTCCTTCCTTCATTCCTTCCTTCTCTCGTTCCTTCCTTCTTTCCTTCTTTTCTCCTTTCCTTCTCTCATCCTTCCCTCTTTCTACCCTTCCTTTCTTTCTTTCTTTCTTTCTTTCTTTCTTCCTCTTTCTCTTCCTCCTGCCTTTTCTTTCTTCCTTTTTTTTCTTAGTTTCTTTTCTTTTACGTCTAAAACTCAATGAAATTTCTCTGGCGGTCTAAGGCACACACGTTTTTTCCCCTAGACTAAAGGAAATTAGGGTATACTTGTCCGTTGACTTGAGCCAGTTTAGACCCGCACCAGACTCCCAAACGAGCTCACTTTATGAAGCGTGGAAGAATTCTCCACCAAGTCACTGTAATGTAGCGAGGAGCGGGACGAGACGAGCGCCGCCCATAGAGTTAATGAAACGTGACAGATCCTCACCGTAGACTTTGCTAGAGAAGGCCAGCTCTTATTACTACTACTACTACTACTACTACTACTACTACTACTACTACTACTACTACTACTACTACTACTACTACTACTACTATTGTGTGTGTGTGTGTGTGTAGCATCTCTTGTTAAGTGAGTTACATATTCTGAAGAGTCGTTGGCCAGTACTACTTCATCATCATCATCAGCATCATCATTATCATCATCATCATCATCATCAGCTTGTCTGGTCTCACTTCAGCCAAAAGACTTCCATTTTTTATTCAATTCGCCGTTAATTTTCTGCCTGTCTTCTCTGCGCTCTCTTACTCTCTTTCTCTCTCTCTCTCTCTCTCTCTCTCTCTCTCTCTCTCTCTCTCTCTCTCTCTCTCTCTCTCTCTCTCTGTCTAGTTTTCCTCGCTTTGGATTCTAAATTTTCATGTTTTTTTGTCATTCATATCATGCTATATATATAATTATTGTTATTATTATTATTATTATTATTATTATTATTATTATTATTATTATCATCATCATCATATTATTATAGATTGTATTTCTTGTGTGTGTGTGTGTGTGTGTGTGTGTGTGTGTGTGTGTGTGTGTGTGTGTGTGTGTGTGTGTGTGTGTGTGTGTGTGTGTGTGTGTGTGTGTGTGTGTGTGTGTGTGTGTGTGTGTGTGTGTGTGTGTGTGTGTGTGTGTGTGTGTGGTGTGTGTGTGTGTGTGAGTGCGCGCCAACCCTGCTTTGTCTTATACATTTCCTGAACCTTTTCGTATTTTTCTTTCGTTCTTTTTCCTTTTTTCACCTTTTCGTTCCATTTTATTTGGCCGTTGCCCTTCTGTTAGTGACGGCTCTCTCTCTCTCTCTCTCTCTCTCTCTCTCTCTCTCTCTCTCTCTCTCTCTCTCTCTCTCTCTCTCTCTCTCTCTCTCTCTCTCTCTCTCTCTCTCTCTCTCTCTCTCTCTCTCTCTCTGGTGTGAGTTGATTACATGCACGTTTGTCTTTGGGCGTCACGGTGGTGGTGGTGGTGGTGGTGGTGGTGGTGATGGTGGTGAAGTAACTGCCTGACAGATGTGGTGGTGACCTGTGTTGAGTGTGGTGGTGATTGATTGTTGTGATGATTGTTGTGGTGGTGAGTGTGGTGATTGTGGTGACTTCTGGTGTGATGAAGGAGTGGGGTAGGTGTGGTGGTGAAAGTGATGGCTGTGTTGGTGAGTGAAGTGATGATTGTGACCCCGTGGTGGTGACTAATGGTGATGAGTGTATGTAGTGGTGATTTTGTGATGAATTGGCGTGTGGTTGTGGTGAGTTGTGATATTTGTGATTGTGGTGGTGGCTGTACATAGTGATGATAAGTGTGGTGATGAGTGTGGTGTGATATATGTGGTGATTGTGGTGGTGATGTGTGATAAATGTTAAGTGATGGTGGTAATGGTGATAGTGGTGGCGTGGTGATGGTGAATATATTACTATTGGTGATGGTGGTGGTGGTGGTGGTGTGGTGGTGGTAGTATTAATAGAGATGATAGTAATAGTGGTAACTGTTGGTAGTAGTAGTAGTAGTAGGAATAGTAGCAGGAAGTAGTGGCGATAGTTGTAGTAGTAACTGTAGTAATAGTAGTAATAGTAGTAGGAATAATAGCAATGGTGGTGGTGGCGGTGGTGGTGGTGGTGGTAATGAATGGTGTATCCCTGTACCTCTCTATCTATCAACCTGTCTGTCTGTCTGTGTGTCTGTCTATTTATCCTCAGTTCGTCTCAATAGTAATTCCTTTCTCATTTATTCATAATTTGCTTCATTTGCATGTGTAATGTTATGTATAATTTCAGGAGCAGTAATTACATAGCATAGGGAATGATTACACAGCTACATACTCCCTCAGTGCATCAGTTGCCAGCAGAGTTTGATTACTTTTGAATAGAGTGATAGGCTCCAGCAATGAGACGCTAAATTTGCACTACATTCAGTATTTTGCATTTTTTTCACTCGAGGAAAAAAATAAATAAAATGAAAATGTAAATGCATAAAAATGATAGCAAAGTGAATGAGGAATTATTATTATTATTATTATTATTATTATTATTGATTTTTGTGTAAATTTAGCATTTCGTTTTTTAATTTATTTTCAAGTAGATATGCATAACTTTTAGCCTTTCTTTATGATAGTTGTTACTATTATTATTATTATTATTATTATTATTATTATTATTATTATTATTATTATTATTATTAACGATTATTATCATCGTAGCTGTTATTATTGTTATTACGTCTTCTAATTCTTGCCTGGGAGTGAACATAGACAATTAGACGAAAAGAAAGCAAAACTAGGCAAAGGGAATGATTAAAATACAAAAGGAATGCCTAAAAATAGAAAAAATATGAAGAATGCAGAGAAAAAAATTTAGTAATGAATAATGATAAAGTGGCAATGACAATAATAGCACGTAGATGTTTAAGTAGTCTAAGTATTAGCTTTAAGTGTTTGTTTGCTTGACTTTTGAAGAGTTGACTTACTTACAACCTCTTCCAGTGTGTCTCTTGTCCTCTCATTTCTTTTTGCTCCTTTCCTTTCCTTAGAAGTAAGAAAGAATCAGTGAAAGAAACACAAGTAATGAGAGATTTTTCCTTGTTTTGTTTTCAGATTGTAAGTGAGAGAGAGAGAGAGAGAGAGAGAGAGAGAGAGAGAGAGAGAGAGAGAGAGATCCATGTTTGTGTTTATATGCATGCGTGCATGTGTGTGTGTGTGTGTGTGTGTGTGTGTGTGTGTGTGTGTGTGTGTGTGTGTGTGTGTGCGTGTGCGTGCGCGTGCGCGTGTGTGTGTCCTCTTTTGATGGCACACGCACACGCATCACAAGCACACTTTTCCACGGCCTCCTAGAGATAGTTTTAAATATTCACACTCTCACTTTTGTTGTAAGCAGAGAGAGAGAGAGAGAGAGAGAGAGAGAGAGAGAGAGAGAGAGAGAGAAAGTGTGTGTTCAAATGAAAGCAAAAACAGCCACGGGATCTGCTCTATGTACGTATGTATGTATGTATGTACGTCTTTGCATGCACACCTTAGCAGGCAGAAACGTACACACACGCACACACAAGACTTCCAACGATCGGTGAGTACCCTTTTATCATTATTATTATTGTTATTGTTATTATTATTGTTATTATTGTTATTGTTGCCGTTAGCAGTATTAGTAGTAATAGTATTAGCAGTGGCATTCGCAGTAGTTTTACGGTGACTACCACTACTACTATTACTCCTACTACTGCTGCTGGTGCTGCTGCTACGACTGGCTGTACGGAAGGTGAGTCATCATCATTCGCTGTAGAAGTTTTGATCAGCAGGTGTGTTTGTGTCCTCGTCATTCATCATTCATTTATACATATACTTGTCCAGTTACCTTTTGTTGACGCCAAGGTGTTTGTAGATTGAATCGTATTTGTTTAAGCATGTGTTTCGCTCTTGTTTACGTGGCCTCGCATACCAGAGAGAGAGAGAGAGAGAGAGAGAGAGAGAGAGAGAGAGAGAGAGAGAGAGAGTCCCAGGATGACAGCAAGGTCGGATAATCGCATTAACTTCGCCTTTTATAAACTTGGCACACTACTCGTAAATCACTCCATATTTTGCAACCTCCGAAGCTTTTGGCACCCCGCGTGGCACTCCTGCTGGCCCTGTCCTTGTGGCACTGTGAGGTAATGGTGCCAGTGGTGGCTTGCAAAAAAGTGGATGCGCCTTTATCCGTCATGTTTGGCTGGCGTGAACGACAGAAAACGGTTCCTAATGAGGAGTTTTATGATTTTTTAAAGGGTAACTGGTGCAAATTAACTTTTAGCGCGTGGATCTATCGGTGGCCTCGCCTTGCCTCCCCTCGCCTTGCCTAGCCTCGCCTCGCCTCACCTCGCCTGCCTCTTTCACCGCCGCCCGCCGCCCTCACTGATGTAAGGCAGAGAAACACTGAGGGGATGATATCACTGCTCGTGCCAAACTTAAATAAGCGAAGGTAAAACGCAAATGAGGAGTAAAAGGAAGTGGAGGAGAAGGAACACGGGAGATGGAGAGGAGGAGGAAATTAAGGAAGGACAGGGAGGACGGGAAAACATCCTTGTCCATTCATTACTCAGGAGTGAAGGAAGTAAGGAAGGAAGGGATGGAAGGAGGAAAAGAGCTGACGTAAGATAAATGGAAGAATGAGGAGAGAAGGATGAAACTTAGTAGGAGGAGGAAGATGAACATAAAAAAAAGAATGGAAAATGAGAAAAAAAGGAAGACGAAGAGAAAAGACGTATAAGAGAACTATGATGAAATTGAGGAAGACGAGGAGAGGAGGAGAATAAAGAATAAAGAAAGACAGTATAAAAGTTTAGTAGGAAAGGAGAAAGAAAAGAGGAAAGAAGAGTAAGAGTAAGAGTGAACACAGGTGTGGAAATGGAGGGAGAGGAGGAGGAGGAGGAGGAGGAGGAGGAGGAGGAGGAGGAGGAGGAGGAGGAGGAGGAGGCAAGGTATTTTGAGAGAGTGCCAGTAAGAGTGAGAGGGTGTGAGAGTGAGAGTCGTATCACTTACCTCACTTATGGAAGCACTTATCTCACCACCTCCTCCCCCCGTCCTCCTCCTCCTCCTCCTCCTCCTCCTCTCCCCTCGCTACCCCTCCAGAGCTAAAGAGAGGGGAGGGGAAGCGAGGAGGGGGCGTGGCTTATGGGGGGAAAGGGGGGTGTGGCGTGTGGTGGTGGTGGTGGTGGTGGTGGTGGTGTGGGGATGGGCCGACGAGGGGGACACTTATGTACGTAGACTCTTGATAACGCACACGAGGTCTTCACTAATACGTACACACACGCACATGTACACTTTGGAGAGACACGCACACACACGTTTTGGATGCAGTCATGTCATGTGTACTTTTTTGACGCACACGTGTATACATGGAAGTCCGTGTACGTTTTTTTTATTTTTTTATTAACGTACGTACACATGAACCGAGGCCGCGCACGTCACTGCCTGTGTGAGAGAGAGAGAGAGAGAGAGAGAGAGAGAGAGAGAGAGAGATTATTATTATTATTATTATTATTATTATTATTATTACTACTACTACTACTACTACTACTACTACTACTACTACTACTACTACTACTACTACTACTACTATTTGTACTACTATTCTTATGCAATTATATTTGCTTACGGTGATATAATCTCATTTTAAGTTAGAGAGAGAGAGAGAGAGAGAGAGAGAGAGAGAGAGAGAGAGTATTAGTAAAGGAAACTTCAACAAAAGTTGACAAAAGTTAGCGAAAGGAGTTATTGCGTTATGATTAAGAAAAGGAAGCATATAAAAAGAAACAGTTTAATTCAGTGTGTGTGTGTGTGTGTGTGTGTAGGCAGGTGAGTGAAGCGTCCATGTGTGGGTGGGCAGTTAGTGCGTGTGTGAGCAGCAGTGAGTGTGATATTCAGCAGTGAGTGAGTGTGAGCAGCAGTAGGAGTGGTCTCAGTGTTACCCTTTAAGAGTGTCCTGCTGCGGCGGGAGAGAGATAC
>NC_059285.1:12753777-12766277 GCF_017591435.1 Portunus trituberculatus
CCTTTCTGTCCCCTCGTCACCCTTTCTGCCTCCCTTCACCCCTTTCTGTCCCCTCTTCACCCTTTCTTTCTCCCATCACCTTTTTCTGTCTCCTCTTCATCCATTTTGCCTCCCTTCACTCCTTTCTGTCCCCTCTTCACCCTTTCTGCCTCCCTTCACCCCATACTGCCCCCTCTTCACACTTTCACCCCCATTCTTGAAAACCCTGTGGTCCTGGGAAATTGTCGTGTTGAGAGAGCAAGGAGTTTTTAATATGGGTGTAAATGTGGTGGAATCGTCGTATTTGTGACGTTACAATGGTTTCTGACACAGTGACGTGACGTGACCCGCTGTCCTGTTGTTACGTTACGTCTCATTCAACTTGGACGAAACTCTCTTTTGGTTTTATTTTCCTATTTTTCTTTGTATATATAATTTTTTCTATCTATTTTTGTTTGTGCCTTTCGTCCTGTTCGTAGTGTGCCATACACACATACATACATACATACGTATATACTTACATACGTACATACAAGGTGACGTGTGTAACGCTGAGTGGTGGCGTGGTGAGGTTGTGACTTAGGCTGGTGCTCTTCTCGTTTCGTTTTCTGTGGTTGATATTTGTGTGGCCAATGAGCATCGTTGTTGTTGCAGCTGGCGAGGCGGCGCGTGTTTCAGGGGGCGTTGTGTTGACAGGGAAGAGAAGGACAGAGACAGAGATAAAGACAGAGAGATAGAGAGAAAGAGAGAGAGAGAGAAAGAGAGAGAAGGAAAACTGAGAGGAAGCAAGACAAAGGAAACAGAGACACAGAAAGAAAGAAGGAAAGAAAGAGAGCAGCCAACATTGACCCCTTCCGTCCTGTGTGTGAGGTGAACATAAACAAAAGAAGCCAAATAATAATCAAAAGTTTCTATGTGTTAGTGTTGTGTGTGTATAGTAATAGTAATAGTGTTACGCGCCTGTGTTGAGCCAACCACTACTGCCAACAACAACAACAACTACAACTACAACTACAACTACAACAACAATAACCTGCTGCACTAACGCAAGCACGGGCAGAGCGAGGCACGAGGCAGCCGTACACTCGCCGTGCAGCGTGGGTAGACTCCCATGGTGGCCGCCAGCAGGGCCGAACCACTCCACCGCCAGGTCTAAACACGTTGCAGGGGAGAGGCAGAGGAGGCCGCGTGCCCCCTCGTGACTGTCGTGAGGCGAGGTGAAGGCGTTCTGCTTGCCCGGAGCCATGGCGGCGGCAGTAGTGAACGGTGATGACGTCATGGAGATGGGCCGCGTGTCCTCCTTCAAGGTAACATCATCACACCTGCCTACTGTTACTGTCACTATCTGGTGCTGACTGTATGGCTGTAGTGTCTGTCTGGTGACTGTCTGGTGGTGAGAGGCTATAGTGACTGTCTGGTTGGACTCGGCTTTACAGTCACGGTCACATGGACTGGAATTACAAGAGCTTTGCTGCTGCTGCTGCTTCCTCCCATTGTGTTTGGATTAATGTTTTCCCTCAATAGTGTTGCCCTGATAGATTATTAACTGATCAGAGGACACAAGACAGAATTAAAATAAAACATGGATTTTTCACAGTGCTTAATATATTTCTTAGTTATGCACCCCCCCACCCCACCCCACGAGTCACCTTACAAGACTTGACTGTTGATAGATTCTCTTCTTAACAGATCAAAGGGAAAATGTCAAACGCACTAGAGTAACACTTCACGTTTTCCCTTCTCCCCACACTGTAGCCAAGTGTTTTCCTTCCCTTCAGTGTTGTGTCCCGCGGCCCGCTGACAGTGTCCTTGCAAAACATGACAGGTGACATATTCTCAGCAGATCACAAGAGTTAAGACAAAGGAAAGGCAACATTAGAGTAAGGGCGCTCTTTCCCCGTGTCTTCCTCTCAGTCATATGTCCCCTGACCGGCTAACAGTGTCCTTGCAAACGCGACGCTTGATAGAGTCTTAGCAGAGATGAAGAGACGAAATGAAAGGAGGGCATTACTGAGTGGCAGGAGGTCTGATGGCGTCTCATCCAGTCTGTGGCGGCCGTGACTGTTCATGTGAAGTGATCGGCTTGATTTTACCTTTTGATTGTGTGCAAAGTGAAAGAAACCCAAACCACTTAGATTACCTCTCTCTCTCTCTCTCTCTCTCTCTCTCTCTCTCTCTCTCTCTCTCTCTCTCTCTCTCTCTCTCTCTCTCTCTCTCTCTCTCTCTCTCTCTCTCTCTCTCTCTCTCTCTCTCTCTTTCCTTCTACTTCTTCATCTTCATCCACTGTATTATGATTTTGTCAGAAGAAAGAAGCGAGGTGAAATATTAACTTGTCTCTTTCTTTGTTCGCTCTTTCCTTTTCTTTTCTTTCCAATGTGAATCGGTCAAAGGAAAGAAGGAAGGTGGAATGTTGCCTTGTCTCTTTCCTTGCCTGACTAACATTGAGGAATCTGAAGATATGTTTTGTTGTTTCTTTCTTTGAGCAACTCTGATCAAAAGTCAAAGTCAAGCCGAGTAACTTTCCAAACAGAATTGAAGTTTGAAATGTAATGGATTATATTTTCCATTGATATTACTGTCATTAGTGAAAGATTAGTAATATTATGGGAGTCATTTCAAATAAGCTTATGAAATATTTCACTGAGTATAGATTGAATGATAGCAAATGGTATTAATTTTGATTACGTGTGTGTGTGTGTGTGTGTGTGTGTGTGGTTGATTATGTACATAGAATGGCAGGGAAGGTTATTAATATGGAATCATTAACGGCCTTCAGTGTGTTGGGTGCGTTTGGTGATGTTTATATCTGTTTTATGAATAGGTGAGTTTAATCGGGACAAAGGCAGCTCATTGAATAGGTCAGAATATATGTATAGAGAAGTGATTCATTTGGGACACCAACAAAATTGATAGGTTAAATATGCAAATGAATAAATGAATGAGAAAGTAGAGAAATATATAAATTGATTGATAAATAAATACAAGGAGGTCACTTATTAAAAAAAGTCCAAGGTGAGTTTGATTAGAGTGAAGGCCGGGCTGAGTTCCAAGTGTGTTTCGATAGGCATCTCTCGAAGGACGGCAGTTCAAGTCTTAGGAAGGCTGAGAAACAAAAGAAGGAGGTGTATGTCCGTGTGTCACCACCACTATTTCTACCACATGAGTATACCTATATATATGTACCACCATCTTTATCTTTATTACGCATTATTTTATCTCTGAAAGGAGCGTTAGTCACAGGAAGGCTGAGAAGCAAAAGAAGGAAGTGTATGTCCGCGTGACTTGTAGTAGATGAATGTTCTTTCTTACCTCTTTGACTCATTGTTTCATCTGTAGAAGCAATGCGGTCAATCTCTCGAGTCAATGCACTCAAGTCACGCCAAAGTAAACAAGGCAAGTGACACCCAGTCAAGTAACGTCCATGCGTCACCACCACAAACTGTTCGTGATCATTCTTGAGGGTTGAGTTAGTGCGTCTTTCCCCTTGTATGGGCTCAAGTCTGTGGAAAGTGAAGGGAGCAGGGCAAGGGAAGGCACTCCAGGCAAGGCAAGGCAGGGCATGGCAGGGCCGTGTCAAGGGAAGGCCCAAAAAAAGTGTGTGTTCCTCTTTTATCGCCTTATTTGTTTCTGGTGACTGGCTCAGGTCACGTGTCACGGTAAAGTGGAGGAACGGTGTCTGTGTGTGTCTGCGTCATATTAATACCTGACTGACCCTGACCAACGCTCCCTCGGCTCGACCAACGTGTCTTTGTACTGTACCACGCACTCACTCACGCACTCACTCACTCACTCACTCACTCACTTTGGCCACATTATTTGCCTCCTCACAAGCTTAAGTCCCTGGAGGGCTTTGTCATTCTCTCTCTCTCTCTCTCTCTCTCTCTCTCTCTCTCTCTCTCTCTCTCTCTCTCTCTCTCTCTCTCTCTCTCTCTCTCTCTCTCTCTCTCTCTCTCTCTCTCTCTCTCTCTCTCTCTCTCTCTCTCTCTCTCTCTCTCTCTCTCTCTCTCTCTCTCTCTCTCTCTCTCTCTCTCTCTCTCTCTCTCTCTCTCTCTCTCTCTCTCTCTCTCTCTCTCTCTCTCTCTCTCTCTCTCTCTCTCTCTCTCTCTCTCTCTCTCTCTCTCTCTCTCTCTCTCTCTCTCTCTCTCTCTCTCTCTCTCTCTCTCTCTCTCTCTCTCTCTCTCTCTCTCTCTCTCTCTCTCTCTCTCTCTCTCTCTCTCTCTCTCTCTCTCTCTCTCTCTCTCTCTCTCTCTCTCTCTCTCTCTCTCTCTCTCTCTCTCTCTCTGAGGATGAGCGGTGAATGCTCTGGTGTACCGTCACCGCCACAACAGCTGCACAGCATGCACGGCTCTTATTATTAGCGCTTTGTTGATATGACGGGTCACGCCCTAGTGGTGGCGCTGCGCACGGATCACTCGGTCACCAGTGCAGAGTAACATGACTTGAGCTACGAAAATTGCCTAGACACAAAGATGGGAGTAGTGAGGGGTAGGCTGTTGACAGTGGTGTAGACAGTAGAGCCACGTGGTGCAGGGAGGCTGTTGACAGATGTTGGTGTTGGTGGTGACAGTGGTGTAGACTGTAGAGCCACGTGGTGCAGGGAGGCTGTTGACAGATGAAGCTTGTTACGTCAGAAAAAATGAAGAAATGCATCAAGTTGAGGTTACGAGTTCAATAAAGTTACTAAAAACGTCAGAATTCCAAGAAAGCCATTGTAGTTATAATTGACAAACACATGTTGATTTATTGTACTGATGTAGCAAGTAAATGACGCTACATTCACCTCAGATCGAGTTGAGCAGATTAAACTGATATTACACAACAAACCACAACCACTCTGAGTGAAAAGAGCTGATATATTACACTTTCAAATAAGAATAAACACAAAATACGTGAATGCAATCAACATGGATTACTGTGAATAAAAAGAACATACATACCGCAAATAAACCACAGTGACTATACTAGCGATACTAGCCAATACTAATTATAACATTGATGCCAGATAAGACTAACTGGAGCGTGTAGATGGACACAGGTAGCGGCGCCAATACCTGCCTGAACCAGTGATGAGGAGGCGCCTGAGAGAGTACAACACACTGATCCACGACGATAAGATGACGTGACTCCATGAACAGTGATAAGATAGCGTGACTCGCCGTTCTGCTCACACCCCCAACCCACCACCCTCACACACACACACTCTTATCCAACCTGTATCACTACTACTACTACTACTACTACTACTACTACTACTACTACTACTACTACTACTACTACTACTACTACTACTACTACTACTACTACTACTAAAGTTGATAATCCGGTACATTCTGCAGTAAATAAGACCATTAGAGTATTCATTACCTTTCCTTGGAAGGGAGTGTGGCCATTACTGCGATTAGACCCCCGTGTGTGTGTGTGTGTGTGTGTGTGTGTGTGTGTGTGTGTGTGTGTGTGTGTGTGTCTGTCTGTCCTTGAGGTAGGATTTGTGGGTATAAATAAGCGAAGGGGAAGAGAAGAAGAAAGGGTGAAAGAAGAAAAAAAGAAAGAAAGGAAGGAAGTGAAGAAGGAAGGAAAGAAAGAAAGAAAGAAAGAAAGAAGAAAGAAGGGTAAAAAGAATAATAGAAGGGGACACGAGGGAATCAATGTGTGTGTGTGTGTGTGTGTGTGTGTGTGTGTGTGTGTGTGTGTGTGCGTGCGTGCGTGGGTGTGCGTACGTGGGTGTGCGTGTGTGTGTGTATGTGTGTGTCCCTGAGCTTTGATTTGAGGGATGTTGGGGAAACGATGGGAAGGGAGGGAGAGAGAAAAGAAGGTGTGTGGGGGGGAAGGGGGAAGTGTCCCTTACAGTATTTGATCTCCTCCTCCTCCTCCTCCTCCTCCTCCTCCTCCTCCTCCTCCTCCTCCTCCTCCTCCTCCTCCTCCTCCTCCTCCTCCTCCTCCTCCTCCTCTAAACTAGATTGCACTGTACAAGCAAGGTCAGTGGAATGTGAAGGAAGGGGAGAGAGAGAGAGAGAGAGAGAGAGAGAGCAGAGGGGAGACGGGGAGGGAGAGGGAGAGGGGAGAGTTGTGGCGCATTTACTATTGTGTGTTTAGGGGTTTAAAGGTTGGGGATTATGAGTAGATGGGGAGGGGAGGAGGTGGGGAGGAGGTGGGGAGGAAAGAGGGAGGGATGTTGGGAGAGAAAAAAGAGTGAGGTGGGAGAGAATAATGGAGAGAGGGAAGATTAAGGACGGCTGAATGATGAATGGGAGGAGGAACGGTAATGTTAATGAAGAGAGAGAGAGAGAGAGAGAGAGAGAGAGAGAGAGAGAGAGAGAGAGAGAGAGAGTTAGTTCTGACATCCGAAATTAAATAAATAGATGAAAAAATAAAGAAAGGAAAGGATAAAGTTTATTAATTATGAAGTTTTGAATTTCTTATTTTTTTTTCATTTCAGAGATTTTTCATTATTGTTGAGAAGAGAGAGAGAGAGAGAGAGAGAGAGAGAGAGAGAGAGAAATATGAAACTCTTTGCAAGAAAAGAAAGTAAAGAAGACAGCAAGGGGGAACAATATATAGAAATAAAAAAACGAACTGTGATACGATTCTCAAAAAAAAACGAGAAAAAAAGAAAAAAAAATGGAAAGAGAAAAGGAAAAAAAAAAACGCGATATTTGGACATTTTTATATTTTGCCATTTTATTTGTTTTTATTATCTATCTTGTCTGTCTGTCTGTCTGTCTGTCTGTTTGTCTTTATCTGTCTATGTATAGATTAGTTGAGATATTTGTTTCTTATATACTCTCTCTCTCTCTCTCTCTCTCTCTCTCTCTCTCTCTCTCTCTCTCTCTCTCTCTCTCTCTCTCTCTCTCTCTCTCTCTCTCTCTCTCTCTCTCTCTCTCTCTCTCTCTCTTCCTCCTCTTCCTCCTCCTCCTCCTTCTCCTCCTCCTCCTCCTCCTCCTCCTCCTCCTCCTCCTCCTCCTTCTCCTCCTCCTCCTCCTCCTCCTCCTCCTCCTCCTCCTCCTCCTGTTTAATCTTCTCTCTCTCTTCTCCTCTTTGTCTTTCCCCTCATCCTCCTCCCCTTCCTCTCCCCTCCCCTCCACTCTCCTCCAAACATCATTTAATTAGTAATAAAATCAACAGACACAGGAAACAACAATAACTGCGCCTTACAAGAAAATTATATGGTCTCCCCTCTCCTCTCTCCTCCTCTCCCCTCTTCCCTCTCCCATCTCCCCTCTCTCATCTTCCCTCCTCCCTGTCCCCTCACCCTTTTTTTCCATTTGATATTTCCTCCTCTGTTTCCCCTCTCTCTCTTTCTCTCTCTCTCTCTCTCTCTCTCTCTCTCTCTCTCTCTCTCTCTCTCTCTCTCTCTCTCTCTCATCTCTCCTTTTTACTGTTTTCTTCTCTTTTCTCTCTTCCTTCCTCTTTTTCCCTTTTTCTTCTCATTTTCCGTTCTCTCTTCCTCCTCTCTCTATCTCTCGTCTCCTTCCTTATTCCCTCTCCCATATCCTCTCTCATTTCATCTCTCTCTCTCTCTCTCTCTCTCTCTCTCTCTCTCTCTCTCTCTCTCTCTCTCTCTCTCTCTCTCTCTCTCTCTCTCTCTCTCTCTCTCTCTCTCTCTCTCTCTCTCTCTCTCTCTCTCTCTACCTGATACTTTATCTAACAAGGTTCAGCCAAGTGCCCTTATCACATGTTATCTGGCCCTGGGAGAGAGAGAGAGAGAGAGAGAGAGAGAGAGAGAGAGAGAGAGAGAGAGCATTTCAGTAGTGGTGCCAGCATGTGATTGTGACAGAGAGAGACATAAAAAGAGAGAGAAACCGGCAGTGATAGACATGTGGGCGTGATGAGAGAGAGAGAGAGAGAGAGAGAGAGAGAGAGAGAGAGAGAGAGAGAGAGAGAGAGAGAGAGAGATTGACGTTCGCATAAACAGGGAAACATAATTGAGTAAACGTGTGGGTATTTTAACACACACACACACACACACACACACACACACACACACACACACACACACACACACACACACACACACACACACACACACACACGCAACAGGACATGATAATTTTTTGAGAGGCTGCAGATAAGAAATAACATTGAGAGAGAGAGAGAGAGAGAGAGAGAGAGAGAGAGAGAGAGAGAGAGAGAGAGAGAGAGAGAGAGCTGTATCTCAGTCTCGTTCCGTTGTGACACAGACACAGACAGACTTAAATTCTCTCTCTCTCTCTCTCTCTCTCTAACTCACTCACTCTCACTCCATCACTCCCTCTCTCACTCTTGCTCTCTCCATCTTCCATTGTCGAGCAAGTAAGTAAGCAAATAAAGGAAAACAGGGAAGTGTTATAAAGTAAATAAATAAAGAAAGAAAGAAATAAAATGATGGATAAAAATACTGCATAGAAATTTGTGCAATGTGGAAAACCCGGGAGGAATTTCAGTGACTGGTTTAGCGAGAGAGAGAGAGAGAGAGAGAGAGAGAGAGAGAGAGAGAGAGAGAGAGAGAGAGAGAGAGAGAGAGAGAGAGAGAGAGAGATTTGTGCATTTCATAATTGCTTGAGCTGACTGAACCAACATATATGAGAGAGAGAGAGAGAGAGAGAGAGAGATTTGTGCATCTGATAATTATTTAAGCTGATTGAACCAACATATATTATCATCGTTCTTTCAACTTTTTCTTAGATCTCAGATTGAAATAATATAAATTGCTCTTAGTTTTCCATGAGCGTGAATGTAAAAAGGCATCGGTGAAGCAAAATGGAAAGAAAAGATGGAGAATGAGAAGAGACGACTAACAAAACATGAAAGAGAGAGAGAGAGAGAGAGAGAGAGAGAGAGAGAGAGAGAGAGAGAGAGAGAGAGAGAGAGAGAGAGAGAAGCGAAATATGAGGAAGGCAAGCAGCTGTGAGGAGGAATAGGAGGCGCTCACCAACTTTGGAATGTAGATGAAGAGAATTAGTGTGAGAAGTAAGGATGCCAAGAGGAGGAGGAGGAGGAGGAGGAGGAGGAGGAGGGGAAGAATAGGACATGTAATGTGTTTTATAAAGATTGAGAGATAAAGAGAATTAATATATGAAAAAGAGAGGGTACGGAAAGGTAGGAAGAGGAGGAGGAAGAGGAAGAGGAATAATAATAATAATTAAAGAAGAAGAAGAAAAGAAGACATTGTGTGTTTTATAAAATTGAAATACATGAAGAGAATTAGTATGAGTAGAATACGAGAAAGATGAGGAGGAGGAGGAGGAGGAGGAGGAGGAAGACGAAGAAAATAAAGTAGGAGGAGGAAGATGGAGAAGAGGAGGAGGATATCTATGTTGTCTAAAAGTCGTGATACACAAACAGAATTAGAATGAGGAGGAGGAAGATGATTACGTGTGTGTGTGTGTGTGTGTGTGTGTGTGTGTGTGTGTGTGTGTGTGTGTGTGTGTGTGTGTGTGATTTGATTGATTTGTGATCCACGGAGACAGCGGTGTCAAGTAGTGAGTGAGTGAGTGAGTGAGTGAAGGAATGAATGATGTAACATACTTCTGGGGGAGAGAGAGTGAGTAAGTGAGGGAGAGATAAGAGGCAGGATCTGGGAGAGCAAGGGAGATAATGGTATCAAGAGACTGGTGAGGACTGTGTGTGTGTGTGTGTGTGTGTGTGTGTGTGTGTGTGTGTGTGTGTGTGTGTGTGTGTGTGTGTGTGTGTGTGTGTGTGTGTGTGTGTGTGTGTGTGTGAAACCACGAAGATTTGTCAAACTATATGTGCAGAAACGGAGTCAATTTTAGTTATATGTACTTGTGAGGACAAAAGAAAGCAAACAACAACAACAACAACAACAGCAACACGGAACCAATCAACCCACCAACCAAACAAATAAACTAATAATTGAAAGCCACAGGAAACAGATATTAGCAAAACTGACTTCACATTCCAACACTGACAAACCTAACCTAAACCACACATTGATGGATTCAGACCTTAACACACACACACACACACACACACACACACACACACACACACACACACACACACACACACACACACACACACACACACACACACACACACACACACACACACGCCCGGTAGCTCAGTGGTTAGAGCGCTGACTTCATAAGCCAGAGGACCGGGGTTCGATTTCCCGGCCGGGTGGAGATATTTGGGTGTGTCTCCTTTGACGTGTAGCCCCTGTTCACCTAGCAGTGAGTAGGTACGGGATGTAAATCGAGGAGTTGTGACCTTGTTGTCCCGGTGTGTGGTGTGTGCCTGGTCTCAGGCCTATCCGAAGATCGGAAATAATGAGCTCTGAGCTCGTTCCGTAGGGTAACGTCTGGCTGTCTCGTCAGAGACTGCAGCAGATCAAACAGTGAATTACACACACACACACACACACACACACACACACACACACACACACACACACACACACACACACACACACACACACACACGCGTAGTGTAGTGGTTAGCACGCTCGACTCACAATCGAGAGGGCCGGGTTCGAGTCCCGGCGCTGCGAGGCAAATGGGCAAGCCTCTTAATGTGTGTGTGTTCACCTAGCAGTAAATAGGTACGGGATGTAACTCGAGGGGTTGTGGCCTCGCTTTCCCGGTGTGTGGAGTGTGTTGTGGTCTCAGTCCTACCCGAAGATCGGTCTATGAGCTCTGAGCTCCCTCCGTAATGGGGAAGACTGGCTGGGTGACCAGCAGATGACCGTAGTGAATTACACACACACACACACACACACACACACACACACACACACACACACACACACACACACACACACACACACACACACACACACAGTCAAGAGTCCTTAGACAGCAGAGTGGGGTAAGAGTGGGGACAGTTTGTTAGGGCGAGTTGAGGAGAGGGCGAGTGTGAGGAGGAGGAGGAGGAGGAGGAGGAGGAAGGAGGCGGAGGCGGAGGGGGAGTGTGAGTGTGAGGGAAGTGAGGGGGAGAGGAAGATGCCTTTGGGTTGTGAGGGTGACTGGTGGCGCGCAAGGCGGGAAGTTACGAGTCTGTGGCAAGTTAGCAAGTTGAGAAATTTGTGTGTGTGTGTGAGAGAGAGAGAGAGAGAGAGAGAGAGAGAGAGAGAGAGAGAGAGAGCAGTAATAGTTTTGGACGATGAATATGATGATGTTTAATTAATAGTGAAGATGAAACTACACACACACACACACACACACACACACACACACACACACACACACACACACACACACACACACACACCGCGTAGTGTAGTGGTTAGCATGCTCGAATTACAATCAAGAGGGCCGGGTTCGAGTCCCGGTAAGTGGCGAGGCAAATGGGCAAGCCTCTTAATGTGTGGGGTGTGTTCACCTAGCAGTAAATAGGTACGGGATGTAACTGGAGGGGTTGTGGCCTCGCTTTCCTGGTGTGTGTTGTGGTCTCAGTCCTACCCGAAGATCGGTCTATGAGCTCTGAGCTCGCTCCGTAATGGGAAAGACTGGCTGGGTGACCAGTAGGCGACCGAGGTGAATTACACACACACACACACACACACACACACACACACACACACACACACACACACACACACACACACACACACACACACCTGTGATAACCTTAACATACCTGCTTCTAATTAACGCACTCTACCTGGCCGGACACTGATAAGGCTGCTAAAATAAATGTGTATACCTTCTCTGTTACACCTGAGACCAGCACACACACACACACACACACACACACACACACACACACACACACACACACACACACACACACACACACACACACACACACACACACACGAAAAGTGGTAAATAAATAAAGGGAATATTTTAGAAAGATGGCATTTAAAGAACACGGACTGGGAATTTAAGGAAAGGCACGTTTGTTTTCAAGGAAGGAATCGTTTAAGTGGACTGTGATGGCCAAGCTTCAAGAGAAGATTAAAGAGAAGTAGAGGAATTTTTAAAGATGCTTGCTCTCTCTCTCTCTCTCTCTCTCTCTCTCTCTCTCTCTCTCTCTCTCTCTCTCTCTCTCTCTCTCTCTCTCTCTCTCTCTCTCTCTCTCTCTCTCTCTCTCTCTCTCTCTCTCTCTCTCTCTCTCTCTCTCTCTCTCTCTCTCTCTCTCTCTCGTCACACACACGAAATGCATTACAATAATCAATCTTTCTCCAAATAAAAGGTAAAAAAAAAAAAAAAGAGAAATAAAACAAAGGAGAATCAATAAGAAGGAGAGGGAAAGAGAGAAGAGAAACAGACAAGGAACACGACAATAAAGAGGAGAATAAAACACACTTGAAAGAGAGACAAGGGACTCAGTGAAAGAGAGACGGACAAGAAAGAGGAAGAGGAAACAACAAGAGGAGGAGGAGGAGGAGGAGGAGGAGGAGGAGGAGGAGGAAGATAAAGTGAAAACAGGCAACCACACACAAAGAAGAAGAAAGGAAGAACAAACAACAGCATCAGACCTGTTGGCCCACACGTTAAGGCGGTGAAGGAATTTGATCCAGAGAAGAGGAAGAGGAAGAAGAGGGAAGATGCCGAGGGACGAAGATGAGGGTAACCTGGCTT
>NC_059285.1:12771277-12773777 GCF_017591435.1 Portunus trituberculatus
GACAACAAGGTCACAACTCCTCGATTTACATCCCGTACCTACTCACTGCTAGGTGAACAGCACCTACACGTCAAAGGAGACACACCCAAATATCTCCACCAGGCCGGGGAATCGAACCCCGGTCCTCTAGCTTGTGAAGCCAGCGCTCTAACCACTGAGCTACCGGGTGTGTGTGTGTGTGTGTGTGTGTGTGTGTGTGTGTGTGTGTGTTTTGCCAGAAAGTTGAAGTAATGTTGCCGCGAAGATTTTTGTTGTGAAATTTGGAAATGTTGGGAATAACGTGGGATGGAAAATGAAAACTAAGCGTATTATTGATTTGATATGAAAAAGAATTGTTTTGTGAAATTTTGAAGTGATGTGGAGGGAAAGTTATCAGCAGACTGGAAAAAGTGAAAAACTGTATCAAGAAATAGTGTTTTGGAAGTGAGGAAGTGAATTATTGTGTATCGAAATATTGTTTAAGAAATATCTTGGGTTAAAAAAAATTATAAAGCTGAGATTTTTATTATTATTATTATTATTATTATTATTATTATTATTATTATTATTATTATTATTATTATTATTATTATTACTCTACTACTACTACTACCACCACTACCACTACTACTACTACTATCATCATCATCAATACTTCCACTACTACTACCACTACCACTACTACTACCACTACCACTACTACCACTACCACTACCACTACTACTACCACTACCACTACCACTACTACTACTACTATTAGGAGTACTTTTGTTATTGTAATTATTAGGTATCATGTTGTTATTGTGGCAGTGAATAATGAAAGCATTGCACAAAACGAGACAAAGGCAAAGCATCCGTGCGACCTTTTTTAAATGTCACGCAGGAATATGATTGTCTCGTGGGCACGGATCAAAGTGAATGACAATGAGTGGACGTAATTGAGAGGGAACGTGCATATTTTGTACAATGAAGAGGTAATCGTTGCGGGGAAAATATAGAAACACTGATGACCTGACGATATATTAACTCATGTTTCACCTTTAGAACAGAAAAAGAGAGAGAGAAAAACCGGAAGTGATAGACGTTTGGGTGTGATGAGAGAGAGAGAGAGAGAGAGAGAGAGAGAGTTTCAAAAGATGAAGAAAAACAAGTGCTCTTAAGATTAAAACTTTGAGGATAACATTATAATTAGAGAAAATGAAAGGAAATATAATGAAAAATGAAAGAAAAATATTACATAATGGTGTGTCTTTCCCACTCTCCCTCCCTCCTTCCTTCCTTCCTTCCTTCCTTCCTTCCTTCCTTCCTTCCTTCCTTCCTTCCTCTTATCTCGTTTGTTTTTCACTTCCTCCTCCTCCTCCTCCTCCTCCTCCTCCTCCTCCTCCTCCTCCTCCATGATTTGCTATTCCCGGCTTCCTGGTGACCCGTGACTTTAAACCGTTTTCCCTTTTTCCTTCCCTTCTGTCCCTCTTAACACAGAGACGTGTCCTTTGTCCTGGAGAATCTTAAGTGGCCTTTCATTAGTATTCTCTATCCCTTTAAGCTCTCCCGTTGTAATGTTGTTTCGTCTTTCCCTTTAATTTCTCCCTTTTATCCTCTTCTCTCCACTTCCTCCCTTTTTTGGTCTCTCTCTCTCTCTCTCTCTCTCTCTCTCTCTCTCTCTCTCTCTCTCTCTCTCTCTCTCTCTCTCTCTCTCTCTCTCTCTCTCTCTCTCTCTCTCTCTCTCTCTCGTGTTTGCCAGTGTCTGTCTATGATTAATATTTCTTTTTTTCTTTTTTTATCTCGTCAGGAATAATTTGGGTGGGCGAAAAAATAAAGAAGAATGGAATTGAAAAATAGAGAAAAGGAAAAAGACAAATAAAAACGAGAATTGTTATCTGTTTTCATTCTAGCTCAGCAAAAAAAAAATAAATGAAATACATGGAAAGAGAGAGAGAGAGAGAGAGAGAGAGAGAGAGAGAGAGAGAGAGAGAGAGAGAGAGAGAGAGAGAGAGAGAGAGATTACGTGAGGCTGGGTATGAAATAGTGTGAAAGTGAAATATAATTGGACAAGAGTGACTTGGGAAAAATAAAATGAGAGAGAGAGAGAGAGAGAGAGAGAGAGAGAGAGAGAGAGAGAGAGAGAGAGAGAGAGAGAGAGAGGTGGGTAGGACTTGAAATGGGGAGATGGGGACGTATGGTTGGAGAAATGGGTGATGATGGAAGGGGGAGGAGAGTTGAAACAGGTTGGTAGGAAATAGGATGGGAGAGGGAGGCGTGAGGAGTGATTGAGGAAATACTGTGATGGGGATGGGGAAGACTGACTGGTTGGGGAAGGGAGGGGAAGGAAGGGGAAGGGGAGGTATATAAATGTCACACGAGTTTTTTGGTGATGAATTGTGAAGGAAATGAAGGGGAATTTGAAGTACATTGATGGTGATGATCATGATGGTGATGGAGAAGATGAAGGAGGATGGGGTGATGTACTTGTATATTGGGGAAGGAGGGAAAGGGGAAGGCAAAATGACAGTTGTGGTGGTGA
>NC_059285.1:12783777-12818777 GCF_017591435.1 Portunus trituberculatus
GATGTAGAGTAGAAGGGGAGAGGAGTTTACAGTTAAGCAGGGAGGGATGGAAGTATGAGGAGGAAAGGGAAGGAGAAGGGAATCATGGTCTAGGGAGGGAGGAAGAAAGGGAGGGAGGTTAGGAAGAGGGAACAATTAGTGAAGAAGATAGGAAGGACAGGTGGGGTGAAGGCTGAACAAAAGAGAAGGAAAGAAAGGAAGGAGGTTACTGATGAAGGAGACAAGAGTGACAGGGGAAGAGAGAATATATTGAAAAAAGGAAGATTAAAAGAAAAAATGGAGAAAAAAGTGTTAGAAATGATAATGATGATGATGATGATGATAGGAAGATGAGGGTGAGTGTGAGAGAGTGAAAGGATGAACAAGGAAATGGAAGAAAGAAATTGAGGAAGATACAAATGAAGGAAGCAGCAGGAAAGAGGAAGAGCATACAGACAGGTTAGAGAGAGAGAGAGAGGGGAGGGGGCAAGGACTTAATATTCAAATGACAAAATTCCCTCTAGTAAGGAGCATCTTTGAAGATCTGGGTGGGAGAGAAGGAGGAGGAGTTCAACCTCAAAGACTTTACTACCAGTACCTTTTCTATCAATTTTCTCCTCCTCCTCCTCCTCCTCCTCCTTTCAAACTCTTTTTCTCTATCATTCTCAATATACGCACTCACTTTTTTCCCTTTCCATCAAGAATCAATATTTGTTGTAGTTTTTTCCTTCCTGTCATGTTTAATATATCAGTTTTTTTCCCTCCTCCTTCCTCCTCCTCGTTGATCAATAGAGCGCCTTTTCTCCTTCAGGATCCAATATTTCACTTTTTTTTCCCCTTCAATCTTTTTTGTATCCTTCCTTTTTTTCTTCTATCATCTGTCTTCTTCCTTCTTGTAGTTTTGTTCTTTCTTCTTTCTGCTGCTTACTTTGTCTTCTTTTCTTCTTTCATTGTAGTTTTCTTTTTGTGTGTGTGTTCATTGTCTTGTGTTTTCTTGTCACTGAACTTTATCTCTCTCTCTCTCTCTCTCTCTCTCTCTCTCTCTCTCTCTCTCTCTCTCTCTCTCTCTCTCTCTCTCTCTCTCTCTCTCTCTCTCTCTCTCTCTCTCTCTCTCTCTCTCTCTCTCTCTCTCTCTCTCTCTCTCAAAGAAGGAGAAAAGAATATGATCTCATTGATACATTGTCAGAGTCTCTAATGTCTGTGAATGAGACATGATCTCACTGATAAGCTGTCTTAATCCCTGTTAGCTTAAGTTTGATTTGGTTGGCTTGGGGTTTGATCAGTTTAAGTTAGGTTGGGTTGGGTTGGGTGTCTCTCTATCTGTGTGTGTCTGGCCTGAACAGTTTGAAGCGTGCCACCGACGTCATGTTTGGCGGAAAGCAAGTGGTGGTGTGCGGGTATGGCGAGGTGGGAAAGGGGTGCTGCCAGGCCCTCAAGGGACTGGGCTGCACTGTCTACGTCACTGAGATTGACCCTGTCTGTGCCCTGCAGGCCTGGTGAGTTGATTGATTTCCTTGTAACTTGCAGAGTCTGAGCTACGCCCGGGTGGTTCCATCTCTGTACTTGTTTACACTTGTCTTGCTTTTCCTTATAATGGTGCACTCTCTCTGCTAGTATTATACAGTATCCTTACTTAATTTGTTCCAAACTTTTATATTGATCTGTGGGAAACTGTATACCTTTATGTTACTGAAGCATATTCCTCTTCTTACTTTTTTGTTGTGTCCATGTGAGTGGTATTTCCCACTCTTCTTAGCAGCAATTATCATTTTATTATCATTATCTATTTATTCTATTCTATCCCACAATTTGTAGATTAGTATTAAATCTCCCCTTCCTCTTCTTTGTTTCAATGTTGGCAGATTCATTTCCTTTAATCTGTCCTCATGTGTTAATTCTTTCTGTTCTGGAACCATCTTTGTTACCATCTTTTGTACCCTTTCTCATTTTTGTCCAAAGACCACACTGACTCAGCATATTCTATCTTTGGTGCGATGATAGTGGTGGTAGTGATCTTTTCATCATATTTTTATTCATGTGGTGGAATACTGTTCCAATACTTCTTATCATTCCATATCTATCTCTGAATATCTCTTCTACTTGCTTCTCCAACGGTTGACTTTCTTGTACAACTTTTAGTATTTCTTCACTTTCCTTGTGTGTCTGAGGTACTCTCCTACAGCCCTGTGTCTGCCGCTATCTTGTGTGTCTGAGGTACTCTCCTACAGCCCTGTGTCTGCTGCTATCTTGTGTGTCTGAGGTACTCTCCTACAGCCCTGTGTCTGCCGCTATCTTGTGTGTCTGAGGTACTCTCCTACAGCCCTGTGTCTGCTGCTATCTTGTGTGTCTGAGGTACTCTCCTACAGCCCTGTGTCTGCCGCTATCTTGTGTGTCTGAGGTACTCTCCTACAGCCCTGTGTCTGCTGCTATCTTGTGTGTCTGAGGTACTCTCCTACAGCCCTGTGTCTGCTGCTATCTTGTGTGTCTGAGGTACTCTCCTACAGCCCTGTGTCTGCTGCTATCTTGTGTGTCTGAGGTACTCTCCTACAGCCCTGTGTCTGCCGCTATCTTGTGTGTCTGAGGTACTCTCCTACAGCCCTGTGTCTGCTGCTATCTTGTGTGTCTGAGGTACTCTCCTACAGCCCTGTGTCTGCTGCTATCTTGTGTGTCTGAGGTATTCTCCTACAGCCCTGTGTCTGCCGCTATCTTGTGTGTCTGAGGTACTCTCCTACAGCCCTGTGTCTGCTGCTATCTTGTGTGTCTGAGGTACTCTCCTACAGCCCTGTGTCTGCTGCTATCTTGTGTGTCTGAGGTACTCTCCTACAGCCCTGTGTCTGCTGCTATCTTGTGTGTCTGAGGTACTCTCCTACAGCCCTGTGTCTGCTGCTATCTTGTGTGTCTGAGGTATTCTCCTACAGCCCTGTGTCTGCCGCTATCTTGTGTGTCTGAGGTACTCTCCTACAGCCCTGTGTCTGCCACTATCTTGTGTGTCTGAGGTACTCTCCTACAGCCCTGTGTCTGCTGCTATCTTGTGTGTCTGAGGTACTCTCCTACAGCCCTGTGTCTGCTGCTATCTTGTGTGTCTGAGGTACTCTCCTACAGCCCTGTGTCTGCTGTTATCTTGTGTGTCTGAGGTACTCTCCTACAGCCCTGTGTCTGCCACTATCTTGTGTCTGAGGTACTCTCCTACAGCCCTGTGTCTGCTGCTATCTTGTGTGTCTGAGGTACTCTTCTACAGTCCTGTGTCTGTTGCTATCTTCATCTACTCTTTCCTTCAGGGTTTTTTTTTTTTTTTTTTTTTTTATACCCTGTGGGCTTTTCACGGGAATTTATGGGCTAAAGGGGATACTGTTTAGGGTACCTCCTATCTCAAAGCCCATCTGCAAGGAAACCGTTGCACCGAGTGAGGAAGACCAACCTACACTCGGACCGTGGACAGGATTCGAACCTGTGCGCTTGGAGACCCCTCTGACCCCAAAGCACGCGTGGTTCCACTGTACCATGGCGGCCCCCATTTAGCAGCATTAGTACACAGGGTCTACATTTATCCAGTCTTTCTTTCAATCATCACCTCTATCACCTCTTCTTTAATTGTGTGTATATGTGTCTGTTTCACCAGCATGGACGGCTTCCGGGTGATGAAGCTGTCCGAGGTGATTCGGCAGGTGGACATCCTGGTGACAGCAACAGGGAACAAGAATGTGGTGACTAGGGACCACATGGACAAGATGAAGAACGGCACCATTGTCTGCAACATGGGCCACTCCAACACCGAGATTGACGTGGTGTGTGTGTGTGTGTGTGTGTGTATTGTTAAGATTGGGATTTGCAGGGGTGTGGTTTGGCTGATAAAGTATAAGTGGTAGTAGTTGTGATTTTAGTAGTGATAGTAGTAGTTCTATTGATAATTACAGTAATATTAAAAATAATAGTTGTGGGGAGAGTAGTGTAGTAGTAGTTATAGTAGTGGTGGTGGGTGTCACATGAACAGTATGCAAAGTGTTGGTTCAGCAGTAGCAGCAATACAGTGCCCTCATGACATCTTTAGCAGCAAAAACCATGGAATGTTAACTAGATTGGTAAGAAATGAGGCTCCAGGTAACTGCCTACTGGACACACAGTTTCCCTCAGCTTGTGCTGCAGTCACAATGCATTAAGAGCCTCATATTCTTCTGCTCCTCTCCATTTGATTAGTTATTTATATGTATGTTTTTTTTTTTTTTTTTTTTTTTTTTTTACATATCGAAGTACTACACTTGTACTTTAATTGTGAAAGATTATTAAAGATATGACTGTCAGGGCTAAGGGAGTGAACGAAATGTGTGTGTGTGTGTGTGTGTGTGTGTGTGTGTGTTTCACTGTTTGATCTGCTGCAGTCTCTGACGAGACAGCCAGACGTTACCCTACGGAACGAGCTCAGAGCTCATTATTTCCGATCTTCGGATAGGCCTGAGACCAGGCACACACCACACACCGGGACAACAAGGTCACAACTCCTCGATTTACATCCCGTACCTACTCACTGCTATAGTCCTGCTTGTCTAAGAATGTGGATTGGGTGCGGCCCCATGGGAAATAGCGGGAGTACAGTGCTGCCATACCTTTAATCCCTCATTGGCTACGCCCCTCTCCCTCTTCCTCCCTCTCTCTTACCCCTCCCTCTTCCTCCCCCTCTCTTTCCTCCTGGTCAAGGACACCAGCTGACCTCCCATCACCTGTATGGATGGCGGGCGTGATTGGTGTTGCTGCCGTGAGGATTTGAATGTGGTTTTTTTCTTACTTATGTCAGCTTATTTTAAAGTACTTTCCTTCACGATATAATCTAATTATAACTATGGAACTATTTACCCATCCCAAACTGCAAGGAAACCTCTTTATAAGTATATATTTTTTTTTTTAGCAACACTGTAAAATATGTATGCCACGTTTCTTGCCAGGCTTATGAATATATTATCAATAATAAGTTTACTGTTCTCTCATACGTTGTAATACTAAGGTTAAATGCGTATGTATATTTGCTGACCATATTTGCTAAAGTTTTACTAATATTAGAACTCTGCTGCATCGCTGGCTATGAGACATGCGGCACCACTGTACAGCGGGAATTCCCCAACACAGCTGCACCCAATCCACATTGTTGCAGGAGCAGGACTATAGGTGAACAGGGGCTACACGTGAAAGGAGACACATCCAAATATCTCCACCCGGCCAGGGAATCGAACCCCGGTCCTCTGGCTTGTGAAGCCAGCGCTCTAACCACTGAGCTACCGGGAGTGTGTGTGTGTGTGTGTGTGTGTGTGTGTGTGTGTGTGTGTGTGTGTGTACCATGTGGGCATTTCACGGGAATTTATGGGCTAAAGGGGATACTATTTGTGGTACCTCCTATCTCAAAGCCCACCCGGTAGGAAACCGTGCCCCGAGTGAGGAAGCCAAATCTACACTCGCTCCGTGGACAGGATTCGAACCGTGCGCTTGGAGACCCCTCGGACCCGAAAGCACACATGGTTCCACTGTACCATGGTGTGTGTGTGTGTGTGTGTGTGTGTGTGTGTGTGTGTGTGTGTGTGTGTGTGTGTGGTGCTGGTGGTTTGGGCCACCCTGTGTGGGATTGGTGGCCCAGTACATATATAGATAAGTAGTCTACCTAAAGATGATAACACCATCAAAAGGGATTTGGTTGTTACTAGGTTGTTTCATTGTGCTGCTTTGCATTAGTGTAAGGTTTGGGGAAAATTTACAGTAGTACAGTAAAGTAGATAAGACATGACAGCCCAGTGCAAACCATAGAAACTAGATAATGGGTAAAAATGCAGTGAAACAAATTAGGACAATGTATATGAAAAGAATAGGAAACCAATGAGGAAAAGAAATAAAAATGGTTTGGCAGCAGCAATATTGTGAGGAAGAGATACAAGAAGAGACTAAGAGATATCTTAATGGAGTTAAGGATCAAGTTAGAAACTCCTTTGTAGTACATACTTAAATGTATTTTATTAGCTTTGTTTGTACATTTGTTTGTGTGATATTGAAGTGAGTGTTGTGTGCCTGTCACCAATGCTTTCTGTGCTGTGTAACAAACACTAGGAACTATGATGCAACACTAAACTCATTCCCAAGTGTGTGCACCTCACAAGTGCTACAAAAGTAAATCAGTCTTGCACATAATGATGAAGTGACACATTAGCTAGTAAGTGTAATGGTACTTCCCCACCAACCATCCCCTCCTTGTTAAGGTGATACATTAGCCAGTAAGTGTAGTGGTACTTCCCCCATCAACCATCCCCTCCTTGTTAAGGTGATACATTAGCCAGTAAGTGTAGTGGTACTTCCCCCTTCCCCCATCAACCATCCCCTCCTTGTTAAGGTAATACATTAGCCAGTAAGTGTAGTGATACTTCCTCCTTCCCCCATCCCCTCCTTGTTAAGGTAATACATTAGCCAGTAAGTGTAGTGGTACTTCCCCCTTCCATCAACCATCCCCTCCTTGTTAAGGTGCTGACAATTAAACTGAGTGTCTTCTCCATACAACAGGAATCTCTCAACACACCAGAACTGCAACACCAGAAGCTGAAGATGACTAAAGTATTACCACAGACCAGTTCTTAACACTCACCACAACTCACCACACTAACCTAAGACTCTTGACACTCACTTTGGGAACTACTGGGACTCTCACCCACTCTCCCTTTGGCCTCTCTTGTTTGGTCCCTGGGAAGGTGAGAGTGAGTGTGTGCAGGGCTAGGAGGGAATGTGTGATGTGGTTGGTGAGGGTGATTGGTGAGTGTGTGTCTGTGCATGTGTGGGTGGGAGATGCATGTTGTAATGATGTGCAGTGGAATGTCAAGATGTAGGATGCTACGTCATCAAAGGAGAACAGTGGAGTGGACACTGACTGCCATGATCATTACTATAGTATCGCCTCTTGAAACACTATACTACTTACTTCATCCACTTCTTTCTTCTCTTCTCTGTATTATTATTGTTGGCAAGACTGAACGCTCTCCTTGTCATTACTCTGCTTATCTTATTCACCTTGTTCTTCTGTTCTCATCTCTGTTTAACTTCCTTTCACATTGGACGTTTCCTTGCTTTATGCCTTCTACAGGTTGTCCTCTTCTAATAATTTTTCCTCCCAAGTTCTTTCTTCAGGAGCTGGCTTATTTATTCTTTTGGAAGCAAAAGAATCTTTTCCTCTTCCGCTGCTGTCCTTTCCTCAAATTGTTTTATATTTCTTAGCTTCTTTATTTCCCTTCCAAGGATAAGTGTTTCTATTGAGTGATTCTTGACCATTTCTGCCTCAGTCCTTTCATTATCTTCTTATCTCTTCTTTAAGTTTTCTCATCAGGTTGTCTTCGGGATCTTCATTCCTTGTGTTTTTTTTTGTGGTGGTGAGGTGTCTCGTCATCGTGTGTGGAGGTTCAGTCTGCCTGCTGCACGAGTGGCACACACTTTGAGGCAGTGATGCTGTGATAATTTGCCTTTTGCTGTGAGGTCTGGTGTCGTTGAGCTCCTCAGAAATCTATAGAAATTATCTTCCTCTTTCACTTCTCCGGGAACCAGCAACTTAGTGTGTGTGTGTGTGTGTGTGTGTGTGTGTGTGTGTGTGTGTGTGTGTGTGTGTGTGTGTGTGTGTGTGTGTGTGTACTTGGCTGGTCCTCCTCACTTAAAAAGGATAGGTCTTGCTAGTGAGTGCTAGGGTTATATTCCAAAACACTTCTGTGCTACATCTTTACTGCATTCCAAAGGCTCTTGATGAAAGTGACACAGGTTTTTAAGAATGTTTTTTTATAGTTCTGTTAACAAATTGATAAAATTTTTACATTTTCAAGAGGAGGAAAACTCTTGAGAACCTGACTAATCATCTCTGTGGCCTTTGGAAATCGGTAGCTGTGGTGAGAAAGCAGAGTGTTTTTGAGTGTGATGTTGTGCTCCTCATTGTGGTGTCGTACCTCATCTAAACTTGCTGCATCCTAAGCGGATAACATTGCGTGGTGGTTCATCCACTCTTCTCTTCTCTCCACATGCTGCACATTACCATTTTGAGGTTCAGTGGCACTACTAATCTGTAATATTGGTGACATGTTAGGCAGGGCTGAGGCAGCAACTCAAAACTAACATTTGGTTGTTGACTGAAGGTGGGTTTACACAGGGCAGTTGGTGGCTGGTTTTAGCCAGGAATGAGCGGTGAGGTGCTGCTCAATTTTTGCCTGAACTGAGGAACCTCTGTCAGTCAACACTAGTCCATATAGATGCAGCCGTCAACCACTTTGTCAGTCTACAGTACATGTGTTTCACCCCCCATTTATGGCCTATAGCACCTGTAGGCATACTTGAAGAGTATATGTGGGAAGCACTGTTAAGCTTCTGCCCATTAGTGGTGCAGGCAATTATATCTAAAGTGGTACCCATATTAGGGCCCATATCACCACAAAGCGTATCTTTGGTGTAACCACCTTGAACCTGGGTATCATGGTGACATGTAGATAACTTTAAACCACTCAACAAATGGCATAGCTTCTAAGCAGTATGTGGTGGGATTCGAACCTATTCATTGACGTCTGCGCGATCCCACACTCACCACCTTATCCACTATGCCACCACCCCCCATGAAGTCGTCAACCACTTTGTCAGTTCACAGTACTTGTAGATGTAGCTGTCAAACACTTTGTCATTCCACAGTACACGTAGATTCAGTTGTCTTGCTGCAATGGTCGGCAATTTTCCATGGCTAAATGAAAACGACTATTGAAATAAAATTCAGAATAGAAGGAATGTTATTAGGAAGTCTTTCAATAATAACCATTGACTTTGCCATTATATGTAATAAATAAAGTATCTAAATTTTGGAAAATTTACATCACTTTGAAAGCCTGCAAATGTGTAGCTCTCATGTACAGTCACATGAATTTGTATAAGGCACTACATGTATTCCTTCTCACTAGCCAGGAATAAGTTAGAATCATTCCTTGTTTTGTTATCTTCTCTAAACTTAACAAAATCATAGGCCACAACAGCCACTTGTTTGGAGAAATCCATCTTGATTGTTTATGACTTTGTTATGTGGCTGCTCTGCACCCTGTCAGTGCTTCCTGCTTCCTGATAAAAGCTTCTGGCAGTTCCAGATGGCTGGAGTCAACTGGAAAGAGAAATTTTCCCGTGTAGATCTTGTCTTAAAGAATGTTTTAGGGTTACCAACCAGAATATTTTTTGTGGTAAATATTTATTTTAGAAAGGAGCATTTGGTGGTTGTGTAAAGAATGCTGAGGGTTATCTAATGCCTGACAACTTTTTGTGGTCAGTAATTTTTTTACAGGCAGCATTTGGTGGCTAACTGAGGAATGATTAATGGGTACTATTGAGTAAACTTTATCGAGATATGTCTATATTTTCATGTTGAATCTTATAAACATACTTTGACTGACTTCTCAGCCTCTCTCAGAGACTGAAAATTGAGCCAGCTACTCTAGGGTGTCTAATATACTTCTGAAATCTGTTAAAGGGAGGTCTGTACTCTGTAGTACTGAGGTATTTGCAAATATATTTACTATATCATTGTCTCTATAAACTACATCACTCTTCTTCCTCCTTTGGTGTGCTCACCCTGTCGCCTTCCCTTCCACCATTCAAAGTACTACCATCACTCTTTTTCCTTTCTTCTGCCTTGCTCAGTCTGTCCTATTTTCCCTTTTTCATGTCACATTTAAACCACCACCACCATTACCACCCCTCTTCACCCTCCCTCCCACTGACCCCACACCTGTCCACAGAATTCCCTGCGAACCCCTGACCTGACTTGGGAGAAGGTACGCTCCCAGGTGGATCATGTGCTGTGGCCTGACGGCAAGCGGATCATCCTGCTGGCGGAAGGACGGCTGGTCAATCTGTCCTGCTCCTCAGTGCCCTCCTTTGTAGTGTCCATCACATCCTGCACCCAGGTGAGAGAGAGAGAGAGACTGCACACAAGGTCTTGGCAAAAATCTATATTTAAAAAAACTAGGCAAAATCATACCTCATCACAAAGGAAACATTACTGTGTGTGTGTGTGTGTGTGTGTGTTTCACTATTTGATCTGCTGCAGTCTCTGACAAGACAGCCAGACGTTACCCTACGGAACGAGCTCAGAGCTCATTATTTCCGATCTTCGGATAGGCCTGAGACCAGGCACACACCACACACCGGGACAACAAGGTCACAACTCCTCGATTTACATCCCGTACCTACTCACTGCTAGGTGAACAGGGCTACGTGAAAGGAGACACACCCAAATATCTCCACCCGGCCGGGGAATCGAACCCCGGTCCTCTGGCTTGTGAAGCCAGCGCTCTAACCACTGAGCTACCGTGTGTGTGTGTGTGTGTGTGTGTGTGTGTGTGTGTGTGTGTGTGTGTGTGTGTGTGTGTGTGTGTGTGTAGCTAACCCCTGCACGTCCCTTGTAGGCACTGGCCCTCATTGAGCTGTTCAACGCCCCTGCTGGCCGCTACAAGTCTGACGTCTACTTGCTGCCCAAGAAGATGGGTGAGTGGTGGCAGTGTCTGCCTCAGAGGCTGTTCAGCTTGTGACTACTGCTCCTTCCTATTGTGCACCAACAGCAGATACTTAATTATATTAGTGATTTACAATGAAGAAAAAAAAATACTAACTGCATGTCCACAGAGGTGCTCTCTCTCTCTCTCTCTCTCTCTCTCTCTCTCTCTCTCTCTCTCTCTCTCTCTCTCTCTCTCTCTCTCTCTCTCACACACACACACACACACACACACACACACTCTTATGAACCACAGCTGTTTATCACAGTAATAATAATAATAATAATAATAATATATCTTCATAAATCATATTACCTTCTGTTCCTTGCCTTTCATCCCTCCAAACACTTCACATGTGTTCTCAACCCCTCAGCCTGTCAACACTCAACTGTATGTCTAGCTTTTCCCTCTTATCCATTATTTTATTCTCCTAATTTCCACTCTCACTCCTCCACCACCACCACCACCACCTTTTCCCTCTACATGACCCTATTTGTTGATCCAAGGCCTTCAATTAACCAAGTCTCTCCCTCACAGATGAGTATGTGGCCAGCCTTCACCTGCCCACTTTCGATGCTCACCTGACTGAACTCAGTGATGAACAGGCGAAGTACATGGGGCTTAACAAGGCTGGACCTTTCAAGCCTAACTATTACAGGTGTGTTGGGTTGGACTAGTGTCAAAGAGAATGTAAAAATTTTATGGAGATCAATGAAGGAGTAGCACCATTGGAAAGACATGAGTATGATAATCAGAAGGTGAATCTGATAGAGGTGCAGAAGTGGTATACAGGAAGTAACATTGGTGACTGACATGAGCAAAATCTCCAGACATGAAACAATTAGTGGGTTCTCTACAGAGTGGTGCATGAGTGGAATAGACTAAAGGTCCGTTCACACTAGCGGGTAGTGCACGCGGGCAGAAGTGAAGCGTTTGCCCGGCAACATTTTCTCCGCCTTTGCTGGGCTGCAGACTAGCAAACTGCTCGTTTGTGGACAAGCGATTTCACTGGGCACTGCTCGCCAGGCCCTGCAGTGCGCCACTGCCAGACATACAAGGTTACAATGTTGGCTTTATGTCAATGACTGCCAGTTTCCCAGTCTTTACACCATTTCTTTTTCTCCTTTTACTTTTTCTGGGTCAGCAAAAGTATAACTGAGCACAATAACAGCTCTTTGCGGTCCTTGGTTGCTGTCGTACCGCAGTCTTAATCAGATACACGGATCCGCTGCCTGGTTGTACGGGTGCTCGCCTCTGACTAAAACAGGCAAGCGTTGCTGTGTGCCCGTGACGGGCAAAGCCAGCCGTGCTTTACCCGCTAGTGTGGACGGACCATTAGTAATCAATTTGTTACTTTCAGGTTAGGTTATTAGAGAACTTTACAAGATTATATAGATTGATTGTGGAGATATGTTGACACAGTAGATAGCTATGTTTCATGTATAGATTGACATGAGTGACTTAATGGTTTCTTTCAGTTTCCCTTCTTTTCTCATGTTCTATGTAATGTGTGTGACTTGACTTCTAATCTAAACATTGCACTGCAGCTTTCAGAGAAGATTAATTTAGATTTACTTTCCTCAGGCATCACCTCTATATCTTACTATAATTTTTAGTTCTCTCATGTTACTGATGGTCACAGTTAGCATAAACACCACCAAAGATAAATGTTTATAGTGAAATTTATGTAACTTTAGTATAACAAATACAAATGAGCAGACTACTGTTGCATCCTTTGGAGTCAGATGGTGATCAGTTTTGTATTTACAGGTATTGATTGAGCCTTGAGCTGTGCAAATGAAGAGGAGGAGTAGGAGATGACATTGGAGGAGAAGAAAGAAGAGGAGACAGAAAATGAGGAAGGAAGGAGGGGAGGCTAAAAAAAAAAATCAAAGAAGAGGAGAAGAATGAAGAGATAAATTAAATGAAGGAAAGAAGAAAGTAGACTACACACAGAGAAGCAGCTATGAGACAAAACACTTCTCTCCTTCCCTCTCTCAGAATCTCTCTCCATACTCAAAAAAGAAAAAAAGAACAAAAAGAAAAACTAAAAAAAATTAAGAGTATATAGTTGTACATAATATCCTTGGGAAATGGCATGGGAGTTGTTTGTTAGAGAGTATTACTCATAATACATTATATTTTTGTCTGTGCCTCACCTCAGCTCATGTCTGGAAGAGTGACGCCATCTTGGCTGGCACTGTGCCTGGCCCTGTGGCGGCAGTGCCACTCCATCCCGGCCTGGCCCTGCAGTGGCAGTGCCACGTCATCCTGGCTGGCTGCCATGCCTGGCCCTACATCATCCTGGTCAGCCGCCATACCTGGCCCTGTGGCGGCAATGCCGCACCATTCTGGCCGGCCACCATGCCTAGCCTTACGTTGGCAGTGCCGCGCCACAAGTCTTTTTCTGGAGAAGGGTCAGGGAACAAGTTGACTTAATTAGTAGATCAATTTCCCAGAATTCTTTAATTGCTAAGAATTTCTTGACCGTGATAGTTCACGTCACTCTAGCTGGCTGTCTGAATGATATGTAGTTTTTCTGTAATTAATTGGAAATGTTGCTTATTATTAATACTATCAACATTAGGTTATTTCCAGCAGGCCAGCAAAAGATGTAAAGATTCAAAAGGCATATGTATGTGTTCTTTATTTTTTTCCTTTTTCCAAATTGAATTTATTACCACTAAGATAGTTTTTTACCAAATCAGATAGAAGTATATTTTTCTTTCCCAAATCTGAGACTGTAATCATTGATGCCACACACACTGGCAGGTGCACTCTGGCACTGTGGGCTGGTGCACCCAGCAAACTGGGTTGATGAAGCTTGGCACTATTGGCTGGGATGCCCAGTATACATAGTGGATTGATACAACTTGGCACTGTGGACTGGTGCACCCTGGCACTGTGTGGCTCCAACACCTCAAAAGAGATATGCGCTATATACTATATTTTTTATGCACATGGCTGGGGCATGTAGCAGGTGAGGGGCCAGTGCCTGGCTGCTGTGATAAACTGAGCTGTGTGGCTCCATTGGAGACAAATTTTTCCTAGCAATAACAAGACAAATTTAGGCAGGAATGGGTCAAGTCAGCTCAGTTCCAGCCAGCAGCAGCAACAGCAGCAGCAGCAGGAGTGGTGGTGGTGGGAGTCAGTCAGCCTGTCAATGGACCTTAAGCTTCTGCCAACTGGTGTTGTCCACTGTTCATGCCGTCTCAGTTAACATGACAGATCAAAGCACTCCATCACCACTGCTGCCATTGCTGCCATGGCCAGACTCCACCCCCATCCTGTTTTCAGTGTAATCGGCTGTTACTGTTATATATATGAATAGGAAGTTATATAATTAGTGTTGAGCAAACAGGCCGCTCGTTCTCTGCGTTGAGTGAATGTGACACCAGAGGGGAACACAGCTCAATAGATTACCTTTCCTCCCCTCGACTCCTTTGTGCCGAGGGGAATGACAATTTTTGGTTCGCCCAATGCTTTGGACAGACCCATCTGGTCTCTCCTTGTGTCAGAGCCTGGCATGCCACCAGAGCAGACATTGTTGACTCGACAGATGTGTGAGTGAAGCAACGCAGGGCACGGCATTGGCTATTGCCACAGTAGTTTGTTTGCCAAACCGTTGGACGTCTCGGCCTCTATGACTAATAATAATAATAATAATAATAATACATCACTTGAATAGCCCTAGTTTTCTAGTGTATAAATGCAGTGCTTTTACTCAAGAGTTGGCAGCGACCCCCCAGTGGGTTGCTGGCCACTAGCTAGCAACGTTCGGCCGCTAGGCAAGACCGGCTGTAGCAAATACTACACTAAGTTCACCCCGGCAAAGTTGCCTCTGTGCTGATGTCACTTTCCAGGAAGCAGCAAGTGATGTACACTTTGAAGAGAAGCATTTCAGTTCCCCTCTTAAATCATTATCTCTTCACTTCGCTTTTCTCCACAACACTTCTGTCTCTCAATATCCTTTTACTCCATTACTCTCCTCACTCTTAATTTCTCTCTCCTTCATAACATTCCTATCTCTCAGTTTCTTAATTTCTCTCTCCTTCATAACATTCCTATCTCTCAGTTTCCAAGTGTTGTAGGTTGTTCTGAACCAGCTGTGTATTTGAGGCAGGGATGGACTCCCTTCTCACCACAATGTGTGGGGAAGTGCCACCAATGAAGCATGAGGGGACCTCGCTGGGTGCAGACTTGCTGTAACCTTATGTTAAGATTGCTTTCTTTATACAAAGCTTGTACATGTTCAGTGATGGAATGGTTGCCAGTGCCAGGTGAATGGGTGGCAGTACAGTCATCGGAAAATCCTTTTCCACCAAATGCAAACAATTATTCTGGTGATACAACCTGACTTTTGCTGACCTCACCTGATCTCGAAACAGATCAGTAATTCCCAATATAATTTTTGCTTTTGTCAGGCAGAAACGCAACAATTCACACATTTCCTCTTGAGTGCAGACTATTTTTGTATTTTTCATTTTCTTGTATAGGTTTTAAACATTAATTTTTGTGTTGTGAGGTCAGCAGCAGCATTGGTAGTCTTATGTTCTACACTATGTACTTTTTTGGTGTCTACTTTAGTATTAATCTTTAAGAGTATTCTGATTTACACTATTTAAATAAGTTATTTAGTTGGGATATAGAATTAATCATGACCTCTGTTTCTTTCAGTCAAGAGATAAATTCCACAATATTGTCTCAGAAAATAGTGTTAATACAATGGTCGCCTTGCCATCAGTTGTGACGTCTGAAAGTTGGCTGTGAGGCAGTTGTTGCATGCAGTATTGTCAAAGTTACAGCCATCAAATGGTTATCATACAAATACAATGTTTCCTTCAAACCATTTGTTAAAATTTGATCTATTAAAAGCTGCGTGTATTTATTTTCAAATACAATGTTTCCTTCAAACCATTTGTTAAAATTTGATCTGTTAAAAGCTGTGTATTTATTTTCTATCTCTATTTATTCACTTTTATTTGCCATCAGGTATTTCTACAAAGAACTGTAGATTTCACGGCTTTGCTTTTATTTTTAATAAACTTAATTTCAGTGTTTATATTACTGCAGTGGTAACTATGAATCTATTAATAATGTCTGTTATGAACTCTTTATTTTAATATTATAGTTTCTTTTAACCATCAATTCCAATCAATGACATTTTTTATGTTAATCTTGCATAGTAAAAATTTTATCCTTTAAACCATAAATTTTTATCCTTCCAAACTCCTAATATTCTTCAGCTTTACTGACATCAGTTATTTTTGTCATGTTATGTACTTTTTCCACAATCAACACCATTGCCACAAGAAGGGACACTACTAATGCAATATATATATATATATATATATATATATATATATATATATATATATATATATATATATATATATATATATATATATATATATATATATATATATATATATATATATATATATAAGGTTAAGCAAGACAGAACTTTGGAAGGAGGGAAGAAAAATCCTGCAAGAGAATTCAGGAGTCATTGTCAGAAGAGAAGTAAGGTTGGTGGACAAGTCCAGGGGAGGAAGGTCCATTATCAGAGCAGGGGAGGAGGGTTGCTTGGCAAGTCCATTGTCACAGCAAGGGAAAAAGATTTATGGGTGAGTTCATTATCAGAGCAGGGGGAGGAAAGTTGGTGGGCGAGTCCATTATGAGCTCTTGACTCGGCTGAAGATGATACGAACCCATTTTTCATGAATTACATATAATTACACATGAATTACATATAATTACAATGGTCTTCATAAATAAACTCCCCAGGAGGAGTCAAGGTGTGGTAGAGTGTGTGTGGCTGGTGCAACCAAACAAAGCTGTGCTTAGGTCACATCCTCCACCTCCACCAAGGCCGCCAGTTAAGGATGAGGTATTGGAGCTTGTCTGAGCAGCATTTCTTCCCCACTCATTTCACGGGTAAAATTGTTGCGTTGCGCAATGCCAAGTCGCCTGTAGAACTCTGTGTCATGACAGATGATGTTACGAGGTTGATGCTGTGGGAATCATCTGGCACAATGGTTCAGTCACAGACCTTTCTGGTTAACATTTCTCTGAAAAGAATTGTGGCAGGTCTTCATCACGGAGAGAGAGAGAGAGAGAGAGAGAGAGAGAGAGAGAGAGAGAGAGAGAGAGAGAGAGAGAGAGAGAGAGAGAGAGAGAGAGACTTAATATTACTGTATTTTTGGGATTGAAGCAGAACACTGGAAATGGCTGATAAAGGACTAAATATCCAAGCTGAATAATTTTTTTTTCAGTATTTTGGGTCGTTTTGCATCCATTTGTATGATTATGACCAAACTTCAAAATAAAATTACCATTTCTGAATGGATTGTTTTAATCAGAAAGCCTAAAACTATATTATGTGGCTAATACAGTAGTTGTTTCATTCAAAACCACCCAAATCCAAGTGGTTACAAGAAATGCAAGGAAGGATCTGTACCTAGCTTCACAGGAGCTTGTCAAGGAACAGATTCCACTACTACGCAAAGCTAAAGAAGGCAAAATAGCGTACTTCTGGCACAAGTTAATTGTGAAAGAAAGAAATCAGTTGGCCACTACCCCTGATAACAAGAGTGCAGCAAGCGTTGTTGGAAGTAGTGTGGTTCAACTGGCTGGTGCTCCTGAGGACCAGAATGAAGCAGTGAGGAACACACCAGAAGCACAGTCGGGGAATAAGGTGCAGTGCGGCAGTTCTACTCATGTGGATCACCGTCTGGAGGAGGGGGCAACTGCAAGTGTGGAGCAGCCATGATACCAGCTAAGCCAACCATGCCAAAAGGAATGTGTCTGACAACACCCACACTAGTAACAAAGGAAAAAAAAAAAAAAGTAAGACTGCAATAAAGCAACTGCTTCTGTAATGTATTTACATGTTGTTCGACTGCTAGTTGATGGCTCTTTTTCCTTTCCATATTCTTGAAGATAATGAGTTAAGAGATGAGTTTAGCTTTTATAACTCAAATGTAATGAGTATTGATACCTTGAATAACTTGAATTTTAATCCATTTAATGTACAATATGATAAATATGACAAGTCAAGTGTTGACTTATTTCCCAGTAATTTGGGTAATTTCAGTATTCCTCAATCTAAATATTTGACCATGTGCGATAACATTCCTGAGGATTAAAGTGCCTTCTCAGTTTTCTCTATGAATATCACTAACATAGCATCAAACCTACAGTGTGTTCAAGATAAAATTTTGGCTACATTTAACACTGACTTTGACATTATTGGATTTTCTGAAACCAGACTTGATGATACTGTTGCTATGCTGTATACTACTCCTAAGTACACAATGCACTGTAAATACCACAACAGACACAGCAGTGGAGTAGCCATGTATGTGAGTGAGGCGTACACCTCGTCTCTGCTGTAGGACGTGAGTGAGTGTCATCCCTGTCTGGAGTGTGTTTGTGTAGAGCCTCATCGTGGCAAAAGTATTTTTTTAGCTTCGGTTTATCAACCTCCTAATAGTAATCTAACTGACTTTATAGATAAAATGAATAATTTACTTGATTTTATTAGTTGCAAAACATATACTGCTGTTTATATTTTTGGCAATTGGAATATTAATTTACTTAATAGGAATACTCCCTACCAAATTGATTTTCTAAGTTTGATGTATAAATTTTCCTTATTTCCCATGATTACTAAACCCACTAGAGTCACTGGTAACACTGCTACCCTTATAGATCACATCTGGTCTAACCAAGTCGTTAAGAACATTAGAAATTATATTATATATTCTGATATATCTGGTAATTTTCCAATTGTGTCATGTTTTCATGTACATGTCACCACAACACAGCCAGCACAATGTGTGTTGAAGAGGGTTTTCAGTCCCAGGAGGAAGAGTAGCTTTGTGGAGAGCGTGGCACCGCTGAGTTAAGAAGAATGTGACTGTCCTAATACTGCTTATGATTATTTCTTTAATATGTATAGCGCAATCTTTCAAATTAATTTTCCTCTCAAATATCAACAACGAAAAACATCTAGTGGAACATATTCAACATCAGGTCTAATTCACAGCATTAAAGAAAAGCACAGACTTTCCAGGTTTGCAAGTAAATGGTCCATGACTTGTAAAAAAAAAGATATAAAAAATATAGAAACCTTCCAACAACCTTGTTGCGTAATGCTAAAAACGAATATTATAAACAAATTTAAAGCCATTCACGGTAATTCTAAAGAAACATGGAAAATAATTAATAAAATTTTGGGTAGAGCTGGTCAAGCTTATAATAATGTGTCCATGAACCTAGACAATATTGCAGATTCTAATACAGCTAATGCCTTTAACGATCACTTTATCAATATACTGGACTCTTTCTATATGAACGATGATAATCAAGTCGCTGATTTTCTTTATTATTTTAGACCCACAACAAATTTTGCAATGTATCTTTTCCTATGTGATAAACAGAAATTGAGGGGTTTATGAAATCTTTAAAATCTAATTCTTCCGGCTTTGATGAAATTAGTGCCACTTTATTATTAAAACAAATACTGGGTAGCATTTTGACCCAACTTACACATATTATAAATCTATCTTTCTGTCCAGGTGTTTTTCCCGATAAACTAAAAAGAGCAAAAGCCTTGCCTATTCACAAGTCTGGGGACAAAAATGTAATTGATAACTATACACTAATATCCATCTTACCATCTATTAGTAAAATCTTTGAAAGGCCATTGCACGTCAACTCTGTGCTTCTCTTAACCCTTTCAGGGCGCAAATAGGTCTTTGGGTCATGTCTGAGACGCAAATTCGGCTGAAAAATCAAGTTTGCAAAAATGGAAAAAATCCATCTTCTCATGCATAATAGTGTTATGCGTCTACTGTAAAAAATTTAGGTCTCTATTCACCCTGGAAAGTGGTGCAATAAAGATGGGAAGTTGGCTTTCTGGTGGTACGTTGTGCGGTTGAGTATTGCCATCGTAGCATGTGGTTATTTTCTGCCACAACTTGTGCAGGTGTTCTCACTAAATTACACAGAATTTTCTGCCTGATTTGAACTGCAGTTGCTCAGAACTGCTCCAGAATGTGCTAGGGTAACGATTTTTCACACCTGTGCATACATTATGCCCACACAAATTATATAAAATACGTTTTCAGTGTGTTTTCTTGATGTACATACTATCATGAGCGAGAATACGCATGCCCATATATGGTAATATACGAAATACGCAATATACTACCAATAAACGAATAATATCTGGCATATCTGCTCTCTAACAACAAGATTTGATCATTACTCTTGTTATTTCTGTAAATAAATACACAAATAGCCACGAGCGATGTCGTAAAATAATAATATGTAATTGTGAAAAAAGGGGCATCTGATACTCTACTGTGCTGTGTGGATGCCATTGTGACTATACTTTTCTTACCACGCAACTGATAGTACATCCCATGAGTCGAGGGAGGATGGGAGAATGTCATCTGGCAACTAGCAGTAGCCAGGAGGCACGCAGTTTAATTTTGTGACTCGTCAAATATGGGACCACGATCGTGGACAGGAGGCATTTCCCTCAAAGCCATGATCATGGTCCGGAGCACTGAAAGGGTTAAGGACAATAATCTAATAACAAGAAGCCAGCGGTTCTGAATTTTGTTTCAAAGGTATATACTGAATTAGACAGGAAGTATTTTGTTGTAAGCATGTTTCTTGATATTTCCAAAAGCATGTTTCTTGATATTTCCAAAGCTTTTGACACACTAAACCATGACATTTTACAAGCCAAATTAAATAATATTGGTGTTACGGGACCATGTTTGAATCTTTTGAAAAGTTATTTATCTAACAGCAAACAATTACTTTTTTGTAATATTTTTTCTGAGTACAAATTCATTAAACAAGGTGTACCTCAAGGCTCAATACTAGGTCCAATTTTATTCATAATCTACATTAATGATATTGTTAATTTTAGTTGTGATGCTCACTTTACTATATACGCTGATGACACTTGTTTCACAATCACTGATTATGACTTCCATGTTCTTCACTCAAAATTATCCCAGGAGTTAAATAATGTTAATAATTGGATTAAAGCTAATAAGTTGAAATTAAATACTGATAAGACACATGTTATGCTATTTCAGAATAGATCTTTGGTTCGTGATTTAGCGCCAGTAAAACTAGGTAATCACATTGTTAATCGAGTTAAAACTACTAAATTTCTAGGAGTTACAGTTGATGATCATCTAAATTGGAGGGAACATATTGCTAATGTATCTGTAACTTTATCAAAACTCATTGGAATATTGCATCATGTTAAGAGATAAATTAACTGTAAAATCAATGTTAACTCTTTACTATACACTGTGTTACTCTAGATTAATGTATTGTATTTCTATTTGGGGTTGTACATGGCCATCTTTCCTAGATGTATTAATAAAAAACCAGAAATCTATTTTAAGAATGACATTCTACAAGCAGAAATGAGTCAACAGAAGAAATATTTTCCAACTTAAAATTACTAGTTAACCTATATTCATAAATTTCCCTCTACTCAATATTTTCAAATCACTAAAAAATAATGCTGACTTTTTCTATTCAAGAACATTCTCATGCCAATCATAATAAATATGGTTTGTCCTCCTTTTAGAACTATCCTCTTTTTGAAATTCTATTATACATCTTGGTCCTGAAGTTGGAACACACTTCCTCTATCAATAAGATGTGAATATAATATTTTGTCAGTCAATAGCTTCAAATTTAGAGTGAAAAAGCATCTTTATCATCTTCAGTCGTTACAGTAATGCTCAAAATACTTTGTCATGTATGTACACAATAGAATTATATGTATTGTCGATTTATCACGCGTACAACACTGTTTCCCGAATAAATGGCATTTTCTTTCTTTTTTCACATTTCTAGGGTTTACAAATTTTTAGATTTATAATGCTATCTTTTTTGGGGCGTTTTAAGAATCTATCGTCACTATTTTGGACTGAGTGAAATGAATCCTGTATAATGTCCATAGGTCTGCATAATGAGATTTATCTCTGCAGAACTTTCCACAAATGTTCTTTTTCTTCATATACGTATGTATTGTTTTGGAATAAATTTGTTGAACTGAACTTGGACTTGAACCATTTATTAGGCCACATTGCAAGTGAAGAACTTTGAAACAAAAACTCTTTGGTTACTAAAGGAATAAAGGATATATATATGATATATATATATATATATATATATATATATATATATATATATATATATATATATATATATATATATATAGAGAGAGAGAGAGAGAGAGAGAGAGAGAGAGAGAGAGAGAGAGAGAGAGAGAGAGAGAGAGAGAGAGAGCACCTACCAGTTTTATCTGTGGCAGGAAACCTGTGGCACTGTTGTACAATTCCCCCCAGCACTGGACACCTGAGACAACAGCTCCACATTTCCCTAGTCATCCTTGCTCTTGTTGGGCATTGAAGGTGGTGATGTGAGACCACAACTTGGGGCTGATTGAATGTCTGTTGGGATGAAATGGTCATTAGAGCTTTGACAGGATGTGCATGTGCATTTTCTTCCCTGGTTGACAACCCCATTACTTTTAGAAGTACTGCCTGTGAATATTAACTAGGATTATGATATAAATTGATACTCTTCAGTTAACCTAACATTTGTTGGTTATTTATGGACAAAAACCACAAGTGGCAATAATAAATATGATAAATATATGCCAGCACCTTATCTGGTCATATCAGGTGAGACAAAGGGTTATGGCAGGCACAGGGTAGCTTTGAACAGGTTGTTACCGCGTCCTGCTACTTTGTTAACAATAGTTATCAAATGGTCATGGAATTTCAGAGGTGTCTACTAGTATACCCAGTCTTTCAGTAAAGGTTTGGATAACATGAAGAAAACCTTAGCCTCCCCTTCCAAGGTTAATACTTACATGTTAGATAGAGTTAATGTTGCAGAACATCATACGATACATGATGTGTTGAGTGGAAGGAGGTATTGTCCATCATACAATACATGATGTATTGAGAAGGAAGTATTGTCCATCCCATCAAGTGCTAGGCAGCCAATGAGGGCACTGGAGACAAAGATTCAGCCAATAAGCATCAGTTGGTTTGGTTACCCTCACATGGAAAGGTCTGCCAGCTCTCCCTCTCACTATTTTCATTGTTTTTTAATAGATCACTCACACTATCACACAATGCGTTAGCCTGTGACACACATAGATGTTTTCACCTACATTCTGGGAAAAAAAAAAAAAAAAAAAATCAGCATACTTTTATTGACTGAAAAGAGATAGTATTAAGAAGGTCACCAAAGTTTAACAGCACTTCTCTCATTTTCTAAACAGTGGCACTCAAGAATTCATTCCACCCATAGCCTCAAATGTTCACTAATTCACAGGGAACTTTTGCACTTGAGTTAACTTAAGCAAAAGAGTAGACATAAGCATCATCCAACTGGAGGTGAAGAGCCAACCTACTCTACACAATTTCATTTAGAACTTGAGAATCTTGTCTAATTTTGAAAAAGTATTTTCCAATAAGGAAAACTAATTAGTCTTTCATGCTTTTCCCTTCAAACTTATCCTTTTAAAATTTGGTTCTCCAAGATATAATGAACAAATCTGTGGTTACACATTTTTCATTTACGACTTAAAAACTTTTAGGAAAATTTTTGAAATTATGGTAATGGACATAAGCATACATTTGGAAGCCATTTGGCATATTTTGATGAAACCAACCTGTAATTATGGGATCCATCAGTCTGGCCAGGCCCCAGCACCATGCTGGTTCACTACAAGACCTCATCATCATGTCCAGGTCCTCCGCTGTCCTGCCTGTGTTCCCCTGCAGACAAACACATGACATAAACAACCAATATTTACATGTCCTTCTTTCCTGTCATCACCAATCCTTTCCTCAAGGTTGCGAATTTGATTACTGGGAAATCATCGCTCCTGCAATGCAAGTCAGTGTACAATCGAGAAGAGGACCAGCCAGGACCTTCATCCTTCCGTTAAGGTATTGTGAGGAGGGGTATTGGTAGAGGTAGGGCATATTGTGTGAAGCTATAAGAGCACCAGTGTGGGGGGGAGGGAAGCTGCCCCAAAGCAAGGATACGGTAGGTTAGGTTTATGTTAGGGTTAGGTTAGTGTTGCAGGGGGGGCGGAGTCCGGGGGGCACAGCCACCCCGGCTAGGTTAGGTTACGTTAGGTTTGGTGTTAGGTTAGGTTAGTGTTGCAGGGCCGTTAGGTTAGGTTACATTAGGTTAGGTTTATGTTAGTGTTGTAGGGGGGATCTGGGGGGGCACAGCCCCCCTGGTTAGGTTAGGTTTTTGTCCTTACATTTTTTTTAGATCGCCATATCTCGCCTCTTTGGCTACCCCCCCACAAAACCCCCGATTCCCCACGTGCCCACAAGCTTGTTGGGGGGAAGGGGGGTAATAAAAAAGAATATGTAAGGAGTTGCTGTTCTCAGACTCGGCCTAGACACCGTGCTACAAACACGTGTCCTACGCTCTGTCCTTCACCCACCTCTGTGTGGACTTTTTGTACGCCCATCAGGCTTAGGTATTAGTCAAATAAAGTTAGGTTTCCCATTGTCCCGTGTTTTTAGCTTTGCCCTTTCACTGTCCTCTCCTTAGCGGCAACAGAAGGTGTCTGTTGCCCGGTTGTCAGATTGTCTTTCCTCTCACACCTACGGAGGATCCGCCTCAGTGAGCGTGCTTTTGGGGTGAATTAACACCGTCCGGCCCCTTAGAGTGGTTTGGCAGGACAATCTGACATTAGGTAACTCCTCCTGACCACCTCCCACTTGTGTCCTGCTCCTCCTGCAGGAGGGGTGTACCCTCCATGCCTGACGGACCTTCCTGCCCTCCCCGTAAGGGGAGGAGGACACTGATCGACGACCCCGACTGCCAGACTGTCTATTGACCCCTCTAAAGCGACGTATGTGACTCTACATTCCAAGACGAACACCCGCCTGTCTACTGTTAATTCTTTTATAATAAAGAAGGTCATTGACTGTAACATAGGAAATGTCGTTAATGTGAAAAAACTTGCTAGTGGTGATCTACTTGTTCAGACACTTAACGTAAATCAAGTTAAATCATTGTTGAAGCTCCGGTTCATTCATGACATCGAGATCGAGGCTTCGATTCCAGTGTCCATGAACTCGTGTCGGGGAGTCGCTTCCCACCGCGATTTTGTGGATATGGAACCGACCGAGATCGTCGATTGCATGACTGATCAGGATGTCATTGAGGCTCGGAAAATTACTAAAATGGTTGACGGTACAAGAAGGAGCACAGCATCAGTCATTCTCACCTTCAGTGCTGCTAAGTTGCCAGAGAGGATTCATGTAGGGTACGAGTCGGTTCCCGTTCGTCCCTACATTCCGAATCCTCTCCGTTGTTTCAAGTGCCAGCTTTATGGTCACCATGGTAACGCTTGTCGGTCTTCCCACGCTTACTGCGGTAGATGCGCAGGAGAGGGCCACTCTGTGGAGCAGTGCACATCCTTGGTAGAGAAGTGCCGTAATTGTGAAGGTGCTCACTCCACTTTTTCACGCGATTGTCCCGCGTGGAAAGTGGAGAAAGAGGTCTGCACGGTTAAGGCTACTGAAGGATCTCTTACTATGAAGCAAGGATGCGAGTGAAGCAGACGCAGGCCGCGCCTGCTTCAAACGTCTCCTACGCTTCAACAGTAAGGGCTCCACCTAAGATGTGTACTGTTGCTATCCAGACTGACCTCAGCGACCTGCTGCCTGCTCCATCTACCACCACTGATTCCCCTTCAACCTCTGCCTCATCATCTGCTAAATCTACTACTACTACTACTAAAACCTCTACTCCTATAACTTCCTCTGCTCCATACCTGTCTGCTATTTCTCGTACTCCCAGTAAGGGTGAGAAGACAGACAAGTCTAATAAATTAAATTTAACAAAGCTTGAACGTCAACGCCCTTCTCATGTCGTCGCCGCTCCCGCGCCGTCGAGAAGGAGTTCACACGCTCGCTCCCTCTCGACGAGCTCCGGGGAGTTAACAATTGATGAATCGATGGATGTCACCATTAGTAAGGGCCGGGAGAGGTCCCCCGGCAGCGCCTCTGAGCGCAAAAGGACTAAGAAAACGGCCGCCACCACAACTCTTAAGCCATAATGTTCAAGGTGTTACAGTGGAATTGCAGAAGTATTCGGAATAAAGATCCATATTTGTCACTTTTAGTGAACATACACAGGCCGTCCGTTATTTGTCTACAAGAGACGAGACTACAGGATCAGCCTGATCCTGCAGTGCTAAAACACTACCATCCGTATAGAAGATATGAGGGACACGGCGTTGCTATATACATACACAAAACACTGACACAAACAGAAGTGACGTTGAATACACCTCTGGAAGCGGTCGCGTGCAGGGTGAGATTCAACGACACGTATCTGGCTATCTGTTCCTCTACTTGCCTCCCAATACCTCCATTGTTGATGATGACATTACATCTCTTATTAGCCAGCTTCCGGGCAACAGGCTAGTTGTTGGCGACTTTAACGCCCATCATCAACAATGGGGAAGTGAGAGGTCAAGTGTACGTGGGGAGCAGATAGTAAACATTTTATTACAGACAAACCTCTGTCTTCTGAACGATGGAAGTGCGACTCGTGTAGATGATCGGACTGGTAACGCGTCTGCCATTGATCTGTCGTTGCTCTCGCCAGGTATACTCCCTGACTTCTCCTGGGAAGTCATCGACGACTCCACGGAAGTGACCATCTGCCCATCTGCATCTCTTATGTACGCGACATCCCGCCCACCCCCCGCCCTCCCAAGTTTAACTTCAAGAGAGCAGACTGGGCAACCTTCCGTGGGGTTGCCGACGTGGATATATCTGGCGAGGACGTTGACACGATGGTCAGCAACGCAACACAATCCATATTACACGCTGCTGAGGCTTGTATTCCGAAGACTTCTGCAGTTTACACTAAGCATGGAGTCTCATGGTGGACAACGGATTGCCGACAAGCACTTCGTGAGCGCAATAGACGATACAGGTACTTCAGCCAGCAGCCCAGTCAAGCTAATTTCATAGCCTATAAAAAGGCAAGGGCTCAGGCAAGGAAAGTCATCCGTAATGCAAAGAAAGACTCATTCAGACAATTCATATCATCTATTAACCGCACCACTCCTCTCTCCAAAGTATGGCAAACAATAAATATCTTAAATAACAGAAAACCATATATTCCTATCACCACCCTTAAAATAAATGATATTATAATTGATAACAAAACAGAAATAGCAAATGCCATAGCCCACCAATTCCATCAGGCCAGCAGCACAACTTACTATGACCCTACCTTCCTTCCAAGGAAGGAGGCTGCAGAACTCACTGTCCCAAACTTTGCCACAGGAGGCGTAAACTCAGACTACAACACAGAGTTTACGTTGGATGAACTCCTCTTTGCCCTGAAATCCTGTAAAGGCTCCAGTCCTGGTCCAGACAATATTTCATATATCATGTTACAAAATCTCGGCCACCACTCCCTTTCAAAATTATTAACGCTCTACAATAGAATATGGACCACCTACACTTTCCCTCAGTCTTGGCACTTCGCTCACACAATCCCAATCCCCAAAAAGACTGGACGCCTTACGGACCCCAGTGCGTTTCGTCCTATTGCGCTCACGAGCTGTTTATGTAAGGTCATGGAACGTATGGTAAAGCGAAGGCTACTTTTTGTTTTAGAAGCGAAGGGTCTGTTAGGTGATCAGCAGTCGGGCTTTCGGAAGTACCGAAGCACGATGGATCACCTAACACACCTGGAGCATTGCATTTCAGAGGCTTTTGCCAAAAAGAATTCATGATAGGGGTGTTTTTAGACATCCACAAAGCCTTCGACATGACATGGCGACACGGCATCCTCATGAAACTCTACGCTCATGGCTTCAGAGGTAACTTGCCCATTTTTGTTTATAATTTTCTTCAGGACAGAACATTCTCTGTCAAGCTTCCTGGTAACGTAATCTCGGACGTTTTCGTCCAGGAGAACGGGGTGCCGCAGGGTAGTGTTCTTAGTCCCATTTTATTTTGTATAATGATTAATGATATTCTGTCAACAACTCCCGTCCCAAGGAATCTTAAATACTCATTGTACGCCGACGATTGTGCGTTATGGCACTCCTCGCCTAACGCACAATTCTCAGCGGGCGGATTCAGGATGCTCTTGATTCCGTCCAGCATTGGGCCTCATTATGGGGATTTAAGTTTTCAGTTGCTAAGTGTATCGGTGTTGTTTTCACTAGACGTAACGTACCTGATTTGCAAATAACTCTTCAAGGCCAACCGATACCGTTTCAAAATTCAGTCAAGTTCTTGGGTCTGCATTTTGATAGCAGACTCAATTGGAAGACTCATGTTAATGAATTGCTCATTCGTTGTCGTAAAAGATCAATGTCCTCAAATACCTTTCTGGTACTTCATGGGGAGCAGACAGAAAATCTTTATTAATGGTGTACAAGTCCTTAATTCGTTCTCATTTAGACTATGGCTCACTGGTGTATGGGTCTGCGTCGGAACCAACACTGAGGAGATTGGATGTACTGCAGAATGAATGTGTGCGAATGTGTCTTGGAGCCCTGCGCTGCACTCGTGTGGCGCGGATGGAGGTTGAGGCCAATACACCACCGCTACAACTACGTCGCGACGCCCTCCTTTTATCTCATGGGATAAAAGCGGCTCGGAAAGCTCCCTCGGTAACACAGCAAACAAGATTATATGGCAGCACCACCACCTCCACAATGCGGTCCGCCGTCCAGTCTCAGTCAGACTACACACGCTCTGCCAGCAAACGGGCGTGAGACTGGACGATGCGGACCAGCTCGTGCTGCCCACCCTTCCCCCATGGAAACTTCCCACCACCACCTTCAACATCAACTGGCTTCAGGGGAAGAAGGCTGTGGTTACCGAGGTGGAGCTCCAACACCACTTCCGAGCCCTAGTCGCTGGCCTCCCTCCATCCCTACATCTCTACACAGACGGCTCCAAGACAGGTGAATGTGTGGGCGCAAGTGTATGGTCGTGTGAATGTGCCCTCAGGTTCCGGCTGCCTACCCATACATCGGTTTTTTCTGCTGAAATTTTTGCTATTGACAAAGCCATAGATTATGCTTTAAATTCAATTCATAATTCAATTGTCATTTTTTCGGACTCTATGTCAGCCCTTCAGGCAATAGAGTCCGGCCGCACGGATACAAATGAAATCCAGGGCAACATCATTAATAAGCTGAATTCATGTCATAAATCCTTCTCACTGGTTTGGGTGCCTGGACATTCCAATATACGCGGGAATGAACAGGCTGACATGCTAGCTCGGTCTGCTGCAGAGCTCGAGGGAGCGTGGAACCTCCGTCGGGATCTGCAGTCATGTCTCTCAGTTGTTAAATCATCAGCAAAACTCCTGTGGCAGAGTCACTGGGACAACCTCCACCTCCACACCACCAAACCTATCCTGGGCGAGTGGGCCTCCTCCAATCGCCCCACAAGGCGGGAGGAGGTGGTCCTCGCACGCCTCAGGATGGGCTGCACCCTCCCCACCCACATGCTCCCCTACATAGCCAACGCCTTCCCACCACAGTGTTCCAGCTGTAATGTCACTCTCTCTGTCGAGCACATCCTGCTTCACTGTGTGCGTTATCGTGAGGAGAGGCGGCCCTTGGCGGCGTATTGCCGGGGTCGCGGCCTCCCGCTAACGCAAACCACCCTCCTGGGTGATGAACACCCGGATGTGGTCGATAGATTGATGATTTACCTGACTGAGGCCAATTTAATCAGAGAGTTGTGATTTATGTGTATATATTATGTTATTTATTCCATGTATTTATTCTATATATTTATGTAAATAAAAGTATGAAAGTGTGTATGTTTCCAATTTTGCGTGATCTAATGTGAATGTTTTCCCTTCATGTATATATGCAATACGTAGTGATACTACGTAGCCACCCTGTGTGATTGTGATTTATCCCTCCCTCCCCCATGCCCTGACAAAGGACAATAGTTTTGTGATAGGTATAGGATCCCTGTGTGAATGAAGCGTGCATGAGAATATGTGAAGTCACTTACTGTTAAGATATTTAAAAAAAAAATAAATAAATAAAAAAAAATAAATAAATAAATAAATAAATAAATAAATAAAGCCATTAAAAAAACTGTATATACGTTAAAAAAGGCTTTATTTTAAAAGAAATTAAAAAAATAAAAAGTTAAAAAATAAATAAATGGCCTAATACCCAAGACAGGGTGATGGCCAAAAAAAAAAAAAAAAAAAAAAAAAAAAAAGTAGCTTTACACGTGTACAATAGTAGCCTTACACGTGTACAAAAACACCCTTCATAAACGTGAAATAAAGTGGATACCATATTACCATGTCTTGTAAAGTTGTCATGTGCTACTGAGTACTGTCAAGGGCCGATAATAAAACATTAACCCGCGCGAAAATCCAGACCCTAGGAAAAATTTCAGTTTGTTGACAGGCACGTAACTCAAGGAGTTATTTAGTGTACAGCGAAAGGAATTAATAACTGATGCAGCAACACACTCAAGGCACAGCACAAGCCTCACCTCGCTGAAATTTCCATCTAGCCAGAAGAGGAGTAGCGAAGTATGTCCCACGGCAGCCAGCTGAGCCGCTGTCACCACTCACCACCGCCTTGCACCTTCATTGTTTGGATTGGCGAATAGCGACGCAGCGACCCAGAGACCAAAGGCTAAAGTTTATTTGCCCTGCCTGGTGCTTACTCTATGATGGAACGAAAATCAAGTAACACAAGAATTAAATTACAAATTTTTTTTTTTTTTTTTATTTCCTTGCTCGGTGTAGCCTCGTCAGTGTTTCTCTTACAGTAACATATCATTATGAGGGCTGCTGTTTATTTACACCTTTTCCTGCACACGCGTCAATCTCTCACACGGATTGGCCAAGCAAAACAGTATTCTCTAATTAAAATCAACACAAACAGAGCAAGAACAAGGATCATTGAGTCATCGTGGCCTTAATGACTACAACAACAGGAACAACTAACAAGAGCAAGTGTTGGCCCGAAGAATTCAAAACAGGGCACTGTAATCGAGGCGAGCGCGCGGGACGGTTTCTCGGGGACAGTGCCCAAAACAGTATGGACGAGAACAGACACTGCCTGAGGAACACCTGACAGGCTGACACCAACAAACATCTGCATCATTGTGTGTCTCAATATCTACGGACAGGAAGGACAGCAACATGCGTCTCTCGGCATGGGCTTGTCCCTCTCTGACAGACGAGGTGGTGGCCAGGCTGGAGGCCCAGGGCGTCAGGGGCGTCACTGACCTCATGCTCAGAGACTGTCAGGACCTGGCCAGGGAAGCTTCTGTCAGTTACAGGGTGGGCGACAAGCTTCACTTAGTTACAGGTTGGGTAGGCGGCAAGCTTCACTCAATTATAGGGGATAGGGGACAGCAAGCTTCAGCCAGAAACAGTGTGGGGGGGACAGCAGGCTTCAGTTAGCTATAGGATAGTGGGGGCGGGATGGGCAGTAGGCTTCAGTTAATTATCAAACCCTAATAATTTTCAAACAATAAATATTTCTAACCCAAATATGCATTTTTCATTTTTTTATTTTGAAGCATCCAGTGAAATTAGAGAATTGAATGAGTATAAACCCAACATAACCTGACCTTCAGATGAGATGAAAATATTACTGTAATCTCAGTACTATGCATGTAGCTTTTAACCAAACCTAATGAACCTAACCTAATTGTTCCTTGCTACAGGAACTCCGCAGCATCCGCCGAGTGGCCATTGCCCACCACTCTGTGTTTGCAGTGTCAGGAAGGGAGTTGCTGCATCAAGCGATTCACAACACTAAAGTCTTCTCCACCGGCTGTAAAATGTGAGGCACCACATCACACACTCAAGAGGAAGTAACCACTTTTCTACCTTTGTACTACTACAACTACTACTACTCCCTTAACTCCAAGAATCCATGGTCTCATAATGGCTTTCCTTTGTATTCTTCCTCCTCTTACTTATTTCAATATCTATGGACAAAAACTTTAAACTGATGCCAAAATCTTTCCACAAATGTTCATCCCATGATATGTATTCAATTATTGCCAGCTGTTCACTCTGTTCATTATTCCTACAACATTTAAGAACAAAACACCAAATATCAAGATTCTTCCTTCACCACAATCACTTGGCAATTCAGGCTTAAATAGGCATTACTTTGCTTCAGGCTGGACAGGTTGGTGGAGGGTGGCCTGACAACAGGAGAGGTGGTGGAGGTGTGTGGAGGCTCCGGGGAGGGCAAGACCACTCTCTGCCTTCAGCTGGCTCTCCACGCTGCACTAGAGCAAGGCTTAAGTGTCCTCTATGTTGATCCTGTGGGCAGCCTCAACCATCTCAGAGTCAATCCCTTAGTAGAGGCACTTCCACACGATTTAAAGGCATGTTTTCCCTCCTTCCTCTCTGCGTTGCCTTGGCCTGTGCACTAGGTCATGCTTCCAATTAAGGACAGAGACTCTGACATCTGATATACTAATCATTCAAACAGTCTTACTGGAGATTAGGATTCACTGGAAATGATTTTATCCCCACAATAAGAAGGCATACTCTCCTTTGCATTGCCTTGGTCTATGTGGTTAGTTTACCTATTCATGGTTTTTTGTTCACTGGTATAAGTGCTATATAGTAGAGTGGTCCACAAAACACACTTCACCACAGGTCACCAGGGATCAAAGTGTGAATGACGTGTGTGTATGTATGCTGCTTTGCCTGTGCCTCTCTGTGTAGGACTGCCAACCTAGTATAACATTAACAACCTAACTAACATGAGCTTGTCTTTCACAGGCAGTGGAAGATGCTCTGAGTCGCATCAAAGTGACCGGAGCATCAGATGTATGGGAAGTGTTTGCCGCGTTAAGAATCGCCACACAGCCTTTCATTCCTGTGAGGTATGGCCAATTGGATGAGGGAGGAGCTCAAGATGGTGATTCTAACCTAGCAAAGATTAAACTCGTGATTATTGATTCCTTGGCTTCTGTAATGCTGCCTCTCATCACCAAGGAAGACTCCAAACAAGGTAACTCTAACTTCAACAGATATTCAGATATTTACTATTAGGTAATTAATATCTTTGCATATGAAATGTCATATTCTTGAAGAAGAGAAAGAAACCATCAATTATGCCTGACTGTGGAACTCAAAGCCTATTTCTGTATTTACATTCCTATGACAATGGATAATCCTTCTGGCCCTTTATTTCCTCTAAGGACTAGCACCTCAGTGGGCAGTATTATTTTGTTCCTCTTGGTCAATGCTCTTATTACATAAAAAGGCTTGCTTGCTTTATAAAATGTTCAATAAGTAGAGAGAAACTAACAATTAAACACATAAGTGAAGGAAAATAAAATATATATAGAGTAAAGCAAAGGAAAGGAGTAAGGGAGACAAACCAATAAACCATAACACAGAACAAGGAATAGAGTAGAGAGGCCAAACCAACACTGAAGCTAAATAACAGAAGAAAAGAAAGAATACAGGAGGGAGTAAAACAAGAAGGAATAAGTAAGGAATGCAGACTAACAATGATGATAGAATAGAGCAAGGAACAGAGTAAGTCAAAGAATGCATCTCTCTCTCTCTCTCTCTCTCTCTCTCTCTCTCTCTCTCTCTCTCTCTCTCTCTCTCTCTCTCTCTCTCTCTCTCTCTCTCTCTCTCTCTCTCTCTCTCTCTCTCTCTCTCTCTCCGTAGGTCTTGCCATTCTAAACCAGTTGGCAGTGAGACTCAAGACTGTGGCTAAGGAGCAGCAGGTGGCAGTGGTGGTGGTAAACAATGTGGTGCAGGCAGGCAGTGGACACAACAACCTACAACACCACACTGCTAAGCCCAAGTGGATGCCAGCACTGGGCAGGTGAGGCATTACAAGAGAAGATTTAGTCTGACATATTATGATTAGTTATACTCCCTCATAACCTTTCCATATGTCATTCTATCTTATCACTTAGGTGCTAACTCAATCAATTTAGAATCCTCACATATTTAAAAAATAAATAAATAAAAGATTCATCATACAATGGTTAGTTGCATTGGCTGATGACTTTAGTATACACTACCTAACCTTATCATTGAAATGCTAGCACAATAAATTTCTAATCCTCACACTTTCTGACTAAAAAACAGCTGCATTATAGTTATGCTTTCATAATTCAAGCATCATTGTTACTTAATAATTGTGGTGATAAACTCAGTGAACTTCTAACCTCCATATGCTCTGATGAGAAACAAGTATAATTGCTTATACTCCTTCATGTTTATACTTTCCACCATGAAACACTATAACTCAGTCAATCTCTTCATCTCCATCAGATTCTGGCGTTCCGTTCCACGTATTCGCCTGTATGTCAGGAGAGTGAGAGGAACGGACCCCCCAGTAGTAGTCCGTGCAACTTCTGAGGATGAGTGTCTGGTCCCTAAGAGTCCACTGGCACTCAATGTTGCAGTGTGGAAGGGGACAAGGATCAAGGCTGGCAGGGCAGTAGTCACCCTTCCCTTGACATCTCTAAGTCAGTCTTCTCAAAGTTCCTCTTAATGCCATTACTTTCAATAACTATCTGAGTATACCATGGAAATCTCTCTCTCTCTCTCTCTCTCTCTCTCTCTCTCTCTCTCTCTCTCTCTCTCTCTCTCTCTCTCTCTCTCTCTCTCTCTCTCTCTCTCTCATTTTTATTTTTTTTAATTGTTGAAGATTCCTTAAGATTCAACTCTAACAAACTTGCTCAATATTGTGACTGTTCCACTATTCTACCTTTGGGCTATGACCTAAGACCTGTGACTGGTGACCTGTGGGCTGTGATGGAAGGCAAAGACATAACACAAGTAGGACATTTATTTGATCTATTTTTTGAAGTGTTTTGTTGGTGGATTTGATGTATGTCAGAGTTTAATAAAGTTAAGGAATATTTTTGTTTGTCTGATTTGCTTTTATAGCTGTGTGTGTGTGTGTGTGTGTGTGTGTGTGTGTGTGTGTGTGTGTGTGTGAGAGAGAGAGAGAGAGAGAGAGAGAGAGAGAGAGAGAGAGATTTATCTCTAATATACAACAGCGAATAAATAGCTCGTGTTGAAACTTGAAAATTAAACAAGAACTTGTGTATAAAGTGTCATGAACAAATGTAATTAATTCTTCACGGTCAGAACAAAACAATTCTTAATAAAAACATTTAAAATCCAAAATCTCTCTCTCTCTCTCTCTCTCTCTCTCTCTCTCTCTCTACTTCGTTCTTCCCATTGCTTCTGCTTGCACATACTGGCTAAAACCAGCCATGAACTGTCCCACCTCCTTCAATGAACACACCGCTGCATACCAGTAAAAACCTTCAAAACAAGACAGATACAAACTAAAGCCTGTCGTGTGAAAGGCAAGGCCACTACTACACAGCTCTGTGTGTGTGTGTGTGTGTGTGTGTATATAATGATGGGGAG
>NC_059285.1:12828777-12841277 GCF_017591435.1 Portunus trituberculatus
GAGGAGGAAAACAACTGAAGAATGTCGAGAGACAAAATAAGTAAAAATATGAAAAAGGTGATACACAAATGAAGATAAATATACATAAATATATGGCTGACCAAAGTGAAAATCAGACTGACGGACAGACAGACAGACAGACAGACAGCCAGACAGACACAGACAGAGAGACAGCCAGACAGACAGACAGACAGACAGACAGACAGACAGATAGATAGAAAGATAGATAGATGGGTAGATAGACAAATGGACAAATGATTGACAGCATGTAAGAGTGTTGGAGAGGAAGCGAAATGGAAAATGTAACAATGATAAGGAGACAAGAGTGAAAGGCCGTCTATTTAACACATGAATTCACTCCTTAATAGCTCTCAAGACAATGGCTTATGATGTTAATGATGAATTATATCGCATTAATTCATGAAAGTGTCGTCCATTCATAAAAAAAATGAAAGAAAAAGAACAATAATGTCGGTAATTATCACAACTATTCCTGCTACAAACATCTTCAGTTTTCCGTAGCCTTAACTGGTAAGCCCTAACGAGGAGAAGCGAGCCAAGGGGGGTGAAGGGTGCAGGAAGACTTTTCATCACTGGAAATCCCTCTCAGCACGAAAAGACGAGCGGAGTGTGGCTATAGTCGTATTTTGAAACACTTTGCTCCGCCACCTAGACTATTTTCCAAGGCCACAGAGATCACCCGTGTTCTCAAGAGTGTTTCTTTTTTCTCAAAATAAAGAAATGTTATTAATCTGTCACGAGATCCATAAATCACCATTAAAATCCAGTGACAATTATAATAAGCCAGTATTCTGAAATGCTTTGCTATCCAATCATTACTAACTGGGTTTTCAGGAGTGTTCTGTTTATAATGTAGAAATTCTGATAATTTGCCAGTAGAACGGTAGAAAATATCTCTCAAAACCTGTGTAACTTCACCGCAAATATTTTCATACGCCAAAGGGATGATAACAAATTTTGTCAATCTCCCACTAGAACAGTAACAACCTTAAAAAATTCACGCCTCTTCAACTAGTCTCTAAAAACAATGGAGGTGCTGCACAGGTTTGTCAAACTACGATTGTAACGCTTGAGGTGGGTGAGTGTGACGTGGGGCGAGGAGGGCGCCTTTTGAGTCACTGCTAAGTTGACATGTGACTCAAATGTTGTAATGCTGATGAGCAAACTGTGATGTGGGAGGATCACACCACTCACGGGGATTTTCCATATTAGTTACTGACGATAAACATTTACTTCTTTATATATATATATATATATATATATATATATATATATATATATATATATATATATATATATATATATATATATATATATATATATATTGTTTTGGGCTAGTATTGATCATGTAAATGTGTGTGTGTGTGTGTGTGTGTGTGTGTGTGTGTGTGTGTGTGTGTGTGTGTGTGTGTGTGTGTGTGTGTGTGTGTGTGTGTGTGTGTGTGTGTGTGTGTGTGTGTGTGTGTGTGTGTGTTACCAATTTTTCTGATCATCTATCCATTAATTCATCATGCAAGCTTAGTATAACTTAAAACTTCATGAAATTATAGCATTTTTTGACTCAGAATGGCGAGTAGAATTCTGAAAATCACCATCACCACCACCATCACCACCACCACCACCACCACCATTACCGCCCACAGGTCAAGATTCGGACGAGGCCAAGTGAGAGAAGAAAAGGGAAGGCTTAATTAAGACAGAAAATTATCATAACATGGAGGGTTAAGTGGCGGAACATTTGTCTGAACGAAAGTACGTAAAGAAAATGTTTGTTATTGTCTGCAACGTAGGAGGAAAGTTAAAAATAATGATGTATTACGTATTGGAATTGAACAGAATAGCAGAAATGTACAAAAAAAAGAGACATGGTTTATAAGAAAAAAATAATGAACTTGAAAAAAAAGGAAAATGTTGAAATAAGAGAGAGAGAGAGAGAGAGAGAGAGAGAGAGAGAGAGAGAGAGAGAGAGAGAATTTTCCTTTATTTTCATTGCATAATACCGCTACTCATTATCCTACTTGCTACGTCTTTCCTATCGGAAGGTTTACGTAATTTGATTGGGGTGTAAGTGGCGTCACATTGGTACATCTCCAGTGCCTTTCATTTCCTGCCACAGAACTCCCCCTATCAGTCTTCACCAGTTCACTTGATTCTCCCCAAGGTTCAATCACTGACTGGCGCAGACAGCTTCATACACTCCAAAGCATACTCCCTCCCTTCTCTTACCCTCATATATACCTTTATTAAAGAAAGAAAACACATGTGAATTCTCTTTGTATACGCTAACACTGGACGACTTTACAACACCATTAACTTGTTTACTCATTCTTGGCCTATTATTCTTTGCCTTCTTAAACATTTCTACTCAAAGCCACACATGTCTGCCTTTTAAAGCTAAACAGGCAGACTTTATACACAAAAAAGGAACAGCTTAGTGGCTTATTCTTAACATTGTCTTACTTTTTCCTTCTGAAACAACACCAATTTCTCAAGTGTGTCATGGGTAGATTTCATTAACCTAACCTGATTCAACTTGCCGACTTAACTTTACAATTCTTTTCAAACTAATACTGCGACATGAAAAGCTCTCTTCAGTTCCAATAACTTCCCAAATTACAAACCAATCGACTTAACACGATAGAATGCGTAACACTGGCGACCTGGTGCATGTTTCTCTCTTTTCCTTTGTATATTTATCTTTCTGCTTTCCTGTGTGTTTGTCTGTTTGTTTGTCTTCAGATCGGTTTGTCTAATTTTTTTTTTCGTGTGTGTGTTTCAGTTTCTCTCTCTCTCTCTCTCTCTCTCTCTCTCTCTCTCTCTCTCTCTCTCTCTCTCTCTCTTACGGATAATACAAACGGAAAGACGCAATAGGAATACAATAACTGCTGTAATATGAAAATAACAGATATCGTTACAAATCAACTCGTTTTCCTTCCTTTACTCAATGCTCTCTCTCTCTCTCTCTCTCTCTCTCTCTCTCTCTCTCTCTCTCTCTCTCTCTCTCTCTGAAAAAAATATACTTCCCATTAATAATACAGGAGATTTTTTTTTTTTTTGCAAGACTAAGGAAGAGGAAGAACAGACGAAGAATGAAAATGGTAGGAGGAGGAGGAGGAGGAGGAGGAGGAGGAGGAGGAGGAAAAGAAAATGGTTAAGGAAGGAGGTGGAAGAAGAAAAATGGTCAGAGAGAGAGAGAGAGAGAGAGAGAGAGAGAGAGAGAGAGAGAGAGAGAAACCGGTTTAGTCAAGATCTCTCTTATATTTTCACGCATACATGCATCCTCCTCCTCCTCCTCCTCCTCTCTCTCTCTCTCTCTCTCTCTCTCTCTCTCTCTCTCTCTCTCTCTCTCTCTCTCTCTCTCTCTCTCTTCCATTTGGTCAAGTCATTTCACTCCCGTTTCTTCCATCCTTAATTCTTCATCCTTTCTCGCTCCTCCTCCTCCTCCTCCTCCTCCTCCTCCTCCTCCTCCTCCTCCTCCTCCTCTTTCTACCACCTCCGTTTTCGTGGGGAATTATTTGGGTTTTTCAAGTTTGGGCTTCCGGTATTTCTCTCTCTCTCTCTCTCTCTCTCTCTCTCTCTCTCGGGCCATGACACTAATATTCCACGTTGTAAACAAAGAATAAGGAGCTACTTACGTCATCATTAACCAAAATATTCCTAATATAGCGGGAATTCTAAGTAAATGAGGAATAAACAGATAGTAGTAGTAGTAGTAGTAGTAGTAGTAGTAGTAGTAGTAGTAGTAGTAGTAGTAGTAGTAGTAGTAGTGGTAGTAGTAGTAGTAGTAGTAGTAGTAGTAGTAGTAGTAGTAGTAGTAGTAGTTGCTGTATTGTTACTGTCTTAGCAATATCAGTAGAGCATGTATGTCTGGTAGTTCCTGAATTTTGGATAACTCCTATGATTTTTAAGGGAACTGGCAACCCAGTGGGCCTTTTTTTTCCATTTTCTTTTGTTGCCTTTGCGCTAGTTTCCCATCCTACATTTAAAATAGTATAGTAGTAGTAGTAGTAGTAGTAGTAGTAGTAGTAGTAGTAGTAGTAGTAGTAGTAGCAGTAGCAGTAGCAGTAGCAGTAGCAGTAGTAAGCAAGCTAGTGGTACCATTGAAACACGAGTAGTGATCTCTGACTCACATGAGGAAGGACGAAGGTTCCTTTCGGAGAAAAGGAGTGAGTAAGCAACCTCTTTTCATCTTCCCCGCCCTCTTCCTCTTCTCCCTCCTTTTCCTTGTCAACCTCCCCGTCTTCTTCATCGTCTCTCACTTAAGTCACCCTCCCGTCCTCTCTCTCTCTCTCTCTCTCTCTCTCTCTCTCTCTCTCTCTCTATCACCTTCCTTGCCCTATTTTTTTCCTCACATTTTCCTTTTCACCTTCCCTCACCTGTGCAATCCCGAGATAATCACCAATACTGTACACCTGTGGTATGTACATACATCATTCATTCCTTCACTCATACAGTGATAATAATGATGATAATGTATACTGCAGTGTTTGTTCCCTGTTCATTCATCATACATCGTTGCTTTATATAACTCAAGGATGTAACTGAACTTAGGTGTAATATAAACATACGCTATCAATTCGTATACCACTAAGTAATACAACGATCATTCTATACAAGATACAAAATTCCTCGATCCAAAATTGAAGGCTGTGGCACGTCTTAGAAGCAAGCACGGCAATACTAAGAAAAGACAGGCCGGGCAGTACCAAGCGCTGGTCTGAGAAGTGTGGTGGTGAAGGGAGGAGGAGAACAGGTAAGCTGGGGCCTGCAGAAATACCTGTGTGACGTATTGGTGACGTCACGCAGTTCCCGTCTCAGCATCGCAACATCACTCAAGACAAGCGGAACAAGATCAAAATGAACTAAAGACATTGCATCCGATTTAACGTAAAGCCCACTGACGTAAGAATCGGTAATTTGATGTTTCCGGTGCCACATATAATACTTAGAAGAAACACGGAAAGATTAGGGAAATAACGAGCCGGCAACTCGCGTCTTCCATTCACAATAGGAGGCGGAAGGTATAAAAGGGTGAAGGCGAAAGAAGGCAACAGCATTGTCTTTGTGGGAGTTGTCGGGATCAGTGCACGTTGGATTTATAAACGCCAAGGGATCTAAGGACAAGGGTGCCAGCAACATGAAGTCTCCTATACAAAGCATGGCGGACAAAGTGGTGTTCTGGAGGGGCGGGGTGAGTCTATCTAGCCAGTGGGACTCTACACGACTGTAGGACACACATAACGGGCTCCTTCAAATGGTGTCAGCTTCTGAGGCTACGTGTGTGTGTGTGTGTGTGTGTGTGTGTGTGTGTGTGTGTGTGTGTGTGTGTGTGTGTGTGTGTGTGTGTGTGTGTGTGTGTGTGTGTGTGTGTGTGTGTGTGTGTTTGTTTATGCAAGCACATTATTATCAAGATTTTTTTCTCTTTGGACACAACGGCAAAGAAATAAAAAATGAGTATAACAAACTAAACGAATGAACACTATAAAAGAAAGAGAAAAAAATGAACACACACACACACACACTTTCCGTTTTTCCTCAATACAAACAGCCCTTTCTGAATAACATTACATAATTATCGTACTTTTCCTTATCTTTTTTTTTTTTATTAATTCTGACTTTGTTTGTATACAATTCCAGGGTAATATCAACGCTGGTTTCGAGGAAGAAGGAGATGGGAAGGAGAAGGAGGCGCGAGTGGAGATGACAGTGGAGGTAAGACGAGTGGAGGTGACAGATAGATGAGATGATAGGTAGATGTGACACTGACAGAGAAAAGGAAAATATAACCAAATTAAAAGAAGACATAACAAAAAAATGCTATAAGAGCAGGGCAGTTGGCAGATTGATAAGTGGTTGAAGGTGGATGTGAAACTGACAGACCTGTACATGTGAAGAACAGAGTCAAAAGCTGATGAGAGGAAATGACAGGTATGTGAATGGAGTTGACAGATAGATAGATGACTTAACAGATAGATAAGTAACTGGAATAGAGAGAGAGAAGTAACTGGGATGGAGGTGCCGAGTGAGTGACAAACAGGCAAACACAGACATCAATAGATTAAAACGGATAGGTAGACCAACAGACAGATATAAGGAGAGGGAAATAGGAATAAAAAGACAGACGAAAGCCTTGGACTATATAACTGACAGCTAGAGAGAAAGACAGACAGACAGACAGACACAAAGACAGGTAAACAGAAGCCACATATACGTAGGAGAAAACATACACAAAACAAAGATAAGAAGAAGGAATTTACACGTAAGAAAAACATCGTCATGTAGTGAAATCATACAAATTCCAGATAATAATAAAAAAAAACCATAAATAGGAGTCCCTAATATGACTAACTGAAACTACTTTAACGCCTTCTGCCATATAGGAAAACCCGGACAATGGAGGGAGACAGCAGTGGTCAAGCCCAGTGGAATTCCTCCTCTCCTGCATTGCCATGTCTGTCGGCCTTGGAAATGTGTGGAGGTTCCCGTTCGTCGCACTGGACAACGGTGGCGGCGCTTTCCTCATTCCCTACATCCTCGTCTTGATGTTCATTGGCAAGCCGTTGTATTATATGGAACTTTGTCTCGGCCAGTTCTCCTCCTCTGGCTCAGTCAAAGTGTGGGATATCTCGCCTGCTTTCAGAGGTATGGTGTGTGTGTGTGTGTGTGTGTGTGTGTGTGTGTGTGTGTGTGTGTGTGTGTGTGTGTGTACTTAAGATCTTTTTTCTTGCTTGCTCTTGCCCCCCCCACCACCCCAATACGCTCTCTCTCTCTCTCTCTCTCTCTCTCTCTCTCTCTCTCTCTCTCTCTCTCTCTCTCTCTCTCTCATGACTTGTGTATAAACATTGTTTCTGACTAAGCACACCACATTAGTCTCTCTCTCTCTCTCTCTCTCTCTCTCTCTCTCTCTCTCTCTCTCTCTCTCTCTCTCTCCACCGTTAGGAGAAAGGTTAGCAGGGAGATAGGTCAGTCTAACCTGACCTTACCTGGCCCACCTGCAGCAATCACGTGGCAGGTACTGCATGACTTTCACCTTGTGTCACCTGTACATGCCGGCCTACCTTAATAGAAATTGTCAACGCACTACTTTTATGCAAGAGAGACTGGCTAAGCAGAAGAAAAAGAATAGACAAGTAAGGGAAAATATAGAAGCAAACAGGGAGTTGTAGGGTTTAACTAGTGAAAGAGATAAAAGATTGAGAATATTGGTGAACTCTTGCATTACGGAGATGTGGACTGAGTATTGGGGAGAGAAGAGATGTATCAAGGCATCTCGATTAAATAACCCAACGATTAGAACTTTTTTTCATTCACTCAGTTTATGTTTCCCTTTAAAAACTTTTCACATTACAAGGCACAAGGGAAATAACACAGATAAATCGCACAGGGAAAACAAATTGTTACCCTCAGCTTATGCAAAGTTAGTAGTATTCAAGTGAAGTTTTAGTTTGCACAGTAAGTTATCATGAGGTCAATCTTGCAAACAAAGAAAAAGTAATCTAAGTACGTATTAAGTGTTAGGGTAGTAGTAGTAGTAGTAGTAGTAGTAGTAGCCGCTTTGAAGCTATGCCATTTGTCGATATGGGCCCTAATATAAACAAAATTGCCTGCGCCACTAATAGGCGAAAGCTGAACAGCGCTTCCCACATATACTCTTCAAGTATGCCTACAGGCGCTATAGGCCATAACATAAAAATATAAGTAGTAGTAGTAGCAAAAGCAGTAGGAGTAGTAACAGTAGCAGTAGTAGTAGTAGCAGTAGCACAAACAATAGAAGCAGCAGCAGTAGAGCAGCAGCAGCAGCAGCAGTAGTAGTAGTAGTAGAAGCAGTAGTAGTAGCCATAACAACAACAACAACGAAAACTCGATACCACTATTCAAAACAACAACAGCAATGCCGCTTTCTGATGCCCAACGTTTCCTCCTTCCTTCTCCTTCTCCTCCTTTTCGACACTTTCACTGCATTCCCACGTTCCCTTACCTTGCCAGCTTTCCTTCACTTTCACCTGACAATCACCTGCGCCTGGTCCCACAAGATCAAGGTGAATTTGAGTACGAGTTGTGAGGAGAATGAAAGTGAACGCTGATGAAGATGAGAAGTGTTACAAATGAAGTGAAGCAAGAAAAAAAGAGGAAATTATGATACATAGTAAAGTATGAGGGAAAGGACATAAAAGTGTTTAAGAAGGGAAGTGCAAGGATGTTTGGAGTAAAAATATAAACAGGAATAAAAGAATGAGTAACAAAGGATTAGCAGAGGAATAAAAAGTAAAAAAAAAAAAAAAAAGAATGCAAACATTTTAAACGATCGTTTTGTTTTGGAAACTCAGGAAAAAAGTGTAATATCTTCAAAACATCGAGAAATATAACTTTCTAGACGTGTACAAGAAACCTGAACACACACACACACACACACACACACACACTCTCTCTCTCTCTCTCTCTCTCTCTCTCTCTCTCTCTCTCTCTGGAAAAACCAGTAATGAGTACACAAGAGAACGAAACAAGACAAACAACGACACACTTTCTCTTTTCCCCGCAGGCGTGGGTTACGGCCAAGCCTTCGCGACGTGGGCAGTAGTGACCTATTATGTTTCCCTTATGGGTCTTACGGTCTTCTACTTCTTCGCCTCCTTCAGTAGCGTGTTGCCGTGGTCTGAATGCGGCCACTGGGCCTCAGAAGTGTGCATTGACAAGACCAAGAATGTCACCGAACTGGCAGAGGCAATGGGGAAGAATGTGTCAGAATTTACATCAGCCGCTGAAGATTATTTCTCGTAAGTATTTTGAGCGTTCTGGTCATGTTTTCTTATCTTTCTCTTATTTTTTCTTTCTAAAGGGTTTTCCTCTTTTTCTCTTCCTCTTTCCTTGTTGGTCTTCTTTACTTTGGTCTTGTTTTCCTTAATTGTGTCTTAATTTTTCTTCCTTTTTCTTCCTTCTTGTTTTTCTCCGTCTCTATATTACTTTGTCATCCTTCCTCTTCCTTCTTGTTTTTCTCCTTCTCTATCACTATTTTCATTACCTCCTCCCTTGTCTTCCTGCTCACTTGTAACCTGGTATAAGTACGCGTAGATGGTCAGTAGTAGTCATCAAACTGACTTGCAGGGACCTACAAGTCTGTTGCTGTTCGGCTTTCCTTAGTATCCCTGTGTCACCAAACCTCTTCTAAAACAACTTTGTATTGAAGTCGTCTTTTAAGGATACTGGAAAACATATCACTAACACCGCCTTCCCCGCCTCCTGCAGACGAGAAGTGCTGCAAATCGACAACACAGGCCTGCACAGTCTTGAACCCCCGGAGTGGCGCCTCTCCCTCTGCCTTCTCTTCTCTTGGATCATCCTCTTCGTCGTGTTGGCTAAGGGTGTTCAAAGTTCCGGCAAGGCTGCGTACTTCACCGCCCTGTTCCCTTACGTGGTGCTCTTCATCATGCTTATCCGTGGCTGCACGCTGTCCGGCGCTGGCAAGGGTGTTCTTTACTTCATACAGCCTCGCTGGGGAGAACTGCTCAAACCCAAGGTGAGTTATTCGTCTCTTCTTTTGCTTATGAACAGAAAGTTTCAGTTGTTATAATTCTAGCAAAGAAAAGAAAAATCTGACAATGGGTTTTCCTATAAAGGAAAAGAATACGGAAGAAAAGTTAGGTCAGATGTGTCTCTGTTACCTTTGTAAGAAAATTAGTATTTCTTTCAAGGTGTTTCAATGCAGGTGTGGTAATTTATGGGAAATTATGTTGTTGTGAGGAAATGTGTGTGTGTGTGTGTGTGTGTGTGTGTGTGTGTGTGTGTGTGTGTGTGTGTGTGTGTGTGTGTGTGTGTAAGCGCCTTTCGTCCGTGCTAATACCATGTGTGTGTACGTTTGCAGGTATGGTACGCAGCCGTGGACCAGTCCTTCTTCAGTTTGTCTGTGGGTTTTGGCTCCATCATCATGTTCTCCTCATACAACAGTTTCCGCCACAACGTGTATCGCGACGCCGCCATTATCTCGGTCACTGACACCCTCACCTCCCTATTGGCCGGCTTCACCACCTTCGCCATCCTGGGACACTTGGCAGAACAGCTGGACGTGGATGTTTCTGATGTAGTGAAGGGCGGCGGCACCTCCCTCGCTTTCGTCAGCTATCCAGATGTGCTAGCTCGCTTTGACTGGGTGCCACAACTGTTCGCCGTTCTGTTCTTCCTCATGCTGTTCACTCTGGGGGTGGGCAGTGCCTCTGCTCTCACCGGCTGCATCATCACCATCATCTGTGACGCCTTCCCGCACTTCAAGAGGTGGATTGTCACGCTGGTGGTCTGCGCTGCCGGATTCCTCCTCGGCCTGTTCTATGTCACGCCGCAGGGACAGTACATTCTGGAACTCATCAATTACTACGGCGGTGTAAGTACTGTGATGGTTCGTTATTGTATTCAAACACTGATGGATCTAGGAGGCTTTCTTTCTTTCCTTTTTATGTATCTTCCTTTAGTCATGACAAACTAGAAGAGTAAAGAAGCGAAAAGAAAAGGGACATGATAGAACAAGGTAATGAGAAGAAATAGAAATAGGAGAAAAGGAAAAAGAAAGTAACAAAAAACATATAGAATAAATCAAAAGAACTTAGCAAGGGAAAAAAAAAACAAGAAGGAAAAGAGAAACAGCGAACGCCGCTAAACAAGAAGTAAAACGAGCGGTAAACGTCAAGATGATAATAATTTGACATGATATTTCCTGGTGCAGGGTTTCATCATCTTCATCCTGGTGGTGTTTGAGGTGGCGGCCGTGCACTGGGTCTACGGAATCAACAACTTCTGCAGAGACATCGAGTTTATGCTGGGCAGGAAGACTGGATACTACTGGAAATTCTGCTGGACTCTGCTCATCCCTATCCTTCTGTCCGTCATCTTTATCTACAGCCAGATCCTTGCCGAGCCCCTCAAAGTTGGCAAGCACACCCTCAGCCCGGGAGTCATTGGTGAGTGGTGGAGGAGGAGGAGGAGGAGGAGGAGGGGAAGAACGTTGTTTTGAACTTATGTTGTAATATGAAGTCCTCGTTTTCTGTTTGTCTATCTGCATGTGTGTGTGTGTGTGTGTGTGTGTGTGTGTGTGTGTGTGTGTGTGTGTGTCTAACCCACATCCATTCTGTGCAGGTTTCGGCATCTTCCTGGCAGTGATCGCGTGTATGTTACTCCCTATTTTCTTCGCGGTGGAGGTGGTGAGGCAGCGCAGCACCTCAGACTCTCTCCTAGAGGCGATCAAGAACAGCTTCAAGCCAACCTCAGAGTGGTGTCCTAAAGACGCCACGCTGCGCAAGGAGTATCACCAGTTTATCCAGAAGCAAAGGGAAGAGGCACAGGGCATTGACAACCCTCTCCCTCCTGCAGCCTCCACCGCTGACCTCTCCGGCCTGCCCACCATTGCTTCTAAGGCTAACATCACTGACTTCTTTTAAGATTATAAACGTAGAAATTAATATAACACTGAATTGCGAAAAGGAGGTGTGGTCTTAAGCCAATATCAGTGTTGTGTGTTGTGCATCAAGAAAGCGGCTCCTATTACACGGCTTATCAAGGGGTGGTGGAGTTACTACGTATTGGTGCAAGAGAGAGAGAGAGAGAGAGAGAGAGAGAGAGAGAGAGAGAGAGAGAGAGAGAGAGAGAGTTTACTTATCAGTCCCTTAAGTTAGTGGAGGTTAACAAAGGGTCATAAAGAGGCCGAGGAAAGTCATATAGGCTGAAGCGGCGTGCTTACGAGTTATAAATGGTATGCTGCGTCAATAAAAAGACACGTTCATACACACACACACGAGATAACAGGTGACCCATAACCTAACCTAACCTAACTTTATGATACTTGTGGACTAATTAACTTACCACGCACCCATCTAACCTTCACGACCCGCGTCACCCCTCCACCGCACATTTCCCGTCCTACACATCCCCTCCCCCCACACCTCCCTAACCACTCTCGCTCCCTCTTATTTCGCAATGACAAAAGTTCAACATTCCATTTCTTCTTTTTTTTTTTTTTTACTAACCACGTGTAATGAATAATTTGTTCACGTGATCTCATTATGAAACCATCTTCTCTTTGTCGCAAGTTCCTGTCTCGTTGTCTTTTTTTTTTTTTTTTTATACCATGTGGGCTTTTCACGGGAATTTTTGGGCTAAAAGAGATACTGTTTAGGGTACCTCCTATCTCAAAGCCCACCCGCTAGGAAACCGTTGCCCCGTGTGAGGAAGCCCAACCTACACTTGGACCGTGGACAGGATTCGGACCCGTGCGCTTGGAGACCCCTCTGATCCCAAAGCGCGCATGGTTCCACTGTACCACGGCGATTGTAAGATAGTGTGTAAATACGTGCGTCTGTTTGTGTGTAGGTCTATGTCAGGAAACTGTCTTCTTCGTGATTGTGTACGTATGCGTGTACGTCACTGTATGTTTGCTAATTACGCAGGTGCTGTATTTGTTTAGTTTTGTGCAAGCACTGTTATCGAACACACACACA
>NC_059285.1:12856277-12931277 GCF_017591435.1 Portunus trituberculatus
ATTAAGGGTTCCCACCATATCCAGGAAATCAAAAGGCAGTTCGTGAGTTTGTTTTGCTTTGCTTTTTCTCGTGTGTGTGTGTGTGTGTGTGTGTGTGTGTGTGTGTGTGTGTGTGTGTGTGTGTGTGTGTGTGTGTGTGTGTGTGTGTGTTACATTTACAATTCTCCATTTTGTTCATCCCATTTCAGTATCCTATAACCATCACCATCATCACCACCACCATCATCACCACTATACACCACAGAAAGACATCACCACATAGCTACATCCCATCGCAGCAAAATATCACCACTATTGACTTCTGACTACACCACTCCTCTAACACACACCAATATTCTGAAACACTTCTGCGCCTCACCTCCCCTATTTTGAAAGGCCTCAAGTTGAAGTGACATGATTTATTAAGGATGCTTCTGTAATTCTACTGCCACGTTAACAAAATTTCTGCATTATCAACACGACAAATTCTCTTTAGAACTCGGCTAATTGTCCCAGTGGCCTTTAAAAACAGTCACCGGAGAGAAGGAAGTGTTTTTTAATATGGCATTCAGACACACACAGGTGGCTGGCTGCTTACGAGGCGGCCAATTGAGTAGTTAAGTAGTGAGGAAGAGCAAGCGGTGATTAGCAATAGTCACCGCAAGTGACGTCACAGGAGTGGGGAGAGCTGGCTTGGTGACGGGTGACGGGAGAGGCAAAGGGAAGGTGGTGATGGATAGGGAGAGGGAGAGTGAGGGGAGAGAAGGGTATGGGATGGGCAGGAGGCCGACATCAGGGCGTGGGTAGCTGGTATGTGTGTGTGTGTGTGTGTGTGTGTGTGTGTGTGTGTGTGTGTGTGTGTGTGTGTGTGTGTGTGTGTGTGTGTGTGAGTGTGTGAGAGAGAGAGAGAGAGAGAGAGAGAGAGAGAGAGAGAGAGAGAGAGAGAGAGAGAGAGAGAGAGAGAGAGAGAGAGAGAGAGAGAGAGAGAGAGACTATTTCACGAATAAAAAAAATAAACAAATAAACAGCATGAGCATTTAATGAACAAAAATTGAATAAAAAAAAAAAGAAAATATCAAAGAAAGTAAATCGCTAAAAACACTTTAAAAATAACACACACACACACACACACACACACACACACACACACACACACACACACACACACGAGTTCACTAGGCACACTCTGCACTCTACAAATAGCTTTCCTTTGCCAATAAGTCACCTCACTACTCTTCATCTCTCACCTTATGAACTTGAAGACAGGTATATTAGACAATTCACTCGGGGCACGGATGTCTGACACTCACCATACTAAAGGATCACCTGCATTCCACATCAAACAGTGAAGGAGGTGAAACTTTGTCGGGTTTGTGATCACGTGAAAAACGATTCATTAAGTACAGGTGAAGTAATCTACAGGTGTTTCAATCAATTAATGGAGGATGGTAAAAATTATGCTGCTAAGAGAGACAGACAGAGAGAGAGAGAGAGAGAGAGAGAGAGAGAGAGAGAGAGAGAGAGAGAGAGAGAGAGAGAGAGAGAGAGAGAGAGAGAGAGAGAGAGAGAGAGAGAGAGAGGAGAGAGAGAGAGAGAGAGAGAGAGAGAGAGAGAGAGAGAGAGAGAGAGAGAGAGAGAGAGAGAGAGACTAATGATAATGGCAGTGGTGGTAGTGGTAGTAGTAGAGGAGGAGGAGGAGGAGGAGGAGGAGGAGAGGAGGCCACCTGCTCACTTTGTCACCAACTACACTCCACCTCGTTGCTGGTCAAAGGAAAATAAAAATTATTGTAAACGAGAAAGGGAAGGGGAGAGGAAGGGAAGGGGAGAGGAAGAGAAGGAAAAGGGTAGAGAAGATAAGAGAAGGGAAGGGAAGGGAAAGGAAGGTAGGAATAATTTATAAGAAAATGAAAGATAAACAAAAGGGAAGGGAATGAAAGATGAAAACATCAAGAGAGACAAGCACGCACGCATGCACGCACGCACGCACGCACACAAACACAAACACACACACACACACACACACACACACACACACACACACACACACACACACACACACACACACACACACACACACACACAGAGAGAGAGAGAGAGAGAGAGAGAGAGAGAGAGAAAATTATGCAAATATTTACATAGAGGAAGAGAATAACTAAATGACCTCTACCTTCAAAGAATCTTCTTCTTCTTCTTCTTCTTCTTCTTCTTCTTCTTCTTCTTCTTCTTCTTCTTCTTCTTCTTCTTCTTCTTCTTCTTCTCTTCTCCTCCTCCTCCTCCTCCTCCTCCTGTCCTCCTCCTCCTCCTCCTCCAGAGACAAAATCACATTGTAACGCAACAGACAAGACATCTATTAATTATTTCCCACTACTCTTGCCAAGAAAACCTCCCGCCCCTTCTCTATCCCTTTGACACCCTCACCACACCCGCCCACGCCCGTCCTCGTCACCTCTACCAACACTCACTGCCACACCCACACACCATCAACAAGCCACGTCTTGCTAAAATGCCTTACTGGAATATACTAGGAATAATATGAGGTTGCCAAGTTTCCTGTGGTACCATACTAAACTCCTCTCTCTCTCTCTCTCTCTCTCTCTCTCTCTCTCTCTCTCTCTCTGTCTCCTAGAAAATGGTTTTCATAATGTACGATAAAGGAAGCTACTTTATCTGTGTGTGTGTGTGTGTGTGTGTGTGTGTGTGTGTGAGAGAGAGAGAGAGAGAGAGAGAGAGAGAGAGAGAGAGAGAGAGAGAGAGAGAGAGAGAGAGAGAGAGAGAGAGAGAGAGAGAGAGAGAGAGAGAGAATGCCACCTCAGAAGTAGATCAAACACACAACAAAACGAGGACTTAAGTTAATAATAGTTTCTAGTAGTTGATTTTCACCCCCCATACGTTCCCTCTTCCTCCTCCTCCTCCCTATTTCCTTCCTCAGCGTAAAGAGAAAGGGACGAATGAGTTGCGATCAAAGTGAGGGATGGAGAGGACGGGGAGGAAGGGAGAGAAGGAAGGAGAGATGGAGGAAAGATGTAAACACGAGCAAGGAATGTTTTCTTGTGGAACGTAAACAAACCCTTCTCTTTTTGGTTTCAGCGTCATCATGTCTTGAAATAGAAACCGCAGTACACATTCTCTCTCTCTCTCTCTCTCTCTCTCTCTCTCTCTCTCTCTCTCTCTCTCTTGCATCTTTAATTTTACCAAGAGAGAGAGAGAGAGCAATGACCCTTTTCCCTAACACTTTCCATTTTGTTTATAAGTATCCTCCTCTCCTATTCTATCTTCACCTGTTTGTTTATCTTCTTGCCTTTTAGCCTCTGATGAAGCACAGTTCTATATATGTACTTTTATTAACTCACCTGCCATTACTGTACCTGCAAATTTATCCACCTGGCCACTTAATTATTGAAAAAGGAAGTGTGTGTGTGTGTGTGTGTGTGTGTGTGTGTGTGTGTGTGTGTGTGTGTGTGTGTGTGTGTGTGTGTGTGTGTGTGTGTGTGTGTGTGTGTGTGGAGTGATGTATAGGAGAAAAAAATAGTATGCCATATTTCATCTTAGCATCTTTCATCGTATCTATAATTAATGAATTTGGTTGAAAAGATGAAGAGGGAGACGAGGAAGGAAGAGTCAATGAAAGGGAGTGAGAAGGAAGAGGAAAAAAGTGGGAGGAAAAAAGAATGGGGAAACAATCTCTCTCTCTCTCTCTCTCTCTCTCTCTCTCTCTCTCTAAGTACCTTAAAATATCTCTGCCGCCAGAAGAGAGATAAATCAAAAATTTTCCTCCATCCGTCATGCCTTCCTTCTACTCCTCCTCCTCTTCCTCCTCCTACCTTCTCATAATTTACTTCCTCCGTGTCTCTAACTTTACCCTAACACTCTTCCCTTTCAGCCATTCTCTCTCTCTCTCTTTCTCTCTCTCTCTCTCTCTCTCTCAGAAGGGAAGACTGTATGTAAACGAGGAGGAAGGGAAGAACATTGGGAGAGTGAGAGAGGAGGATGAAGTGTTTAAAGGGGCGTTTAGGACTGAAATATACTTAATGGGGAGGTTAAGGGGAGAAGAGGGAAGGTTATGATGATTAATGGGGAAACGCATTATTCTCAGCCTAAACACCTTTTTTGGAAGGGAATGAGGTGGGGAGGGGTAACTCTCTCGGACCTGCAAGGGGACTGGCAACTAAGTAGGCCTTTTTTTTTATGTTGCCCTTAGCCAACTTTCCTCACTTACATAAAAAAAAAAAAGCATCCTAATTCTGTATTTTCTCCTGCAGGACTCACTGGACAAGGAGCAGATCAGCGGTAAGACAAGGCAGTCCCTCCCTCACCGCTGCCTTCAATAACATTAACACCTGTCTCTAATCACTCTAAGCTGACTCATGTGCACCTGTAATACCTGAGATTCTGGGTATATTTATGTTGTGTGTGTACATGTGTTTGTATACGCTAGTCCTCTGTAGTAATTGTTATTTATGTTAACCGAGTATTATTTGTGTGTGTGTGTGTGTGTGTGTGTGTGTGTGTGTGTGTGTGTGTGTGTGTGTGTGTGTGTGTGTGTGTGTGTGTGTGTGTGTGTGAGCTTGCTGATTTTATGACTGACTGACTGGCTGGCTGACTGACTGACTGGCTGGATGATTGACTGACTGATTTATTTGCTGGTTGACTGGCTGAGTAACTGGATGATTGACTGGCTGACTGGTTGACTGAGTGGTTCAGTGACTTTTCGCTGGTCGATTGAGTGACTGACTGACTGGCTGATTGACTAACTGACTGACCAGGGAATTAGAGCATTACTAATTCTCTAATCTAATTCCTGACTGTCTGAATGACTGACTACTGTTCAAGTGACTAACTGATAGAAATGACTGACTGACTGAGTGGCTGGCCTCTTCATTGTTTAACTGGCTGACGAAGTTAACGCATTAAGGCAATAAGGAGAGAGAGAGAGAGAGAGAGAGAGAGAGAGAGAGAGAGAGAGAGAGAGAGAGAGAGAGAGTGCTTTCCTGAAGAAGGGTTAGCGAAGGAGAGAAACTAAAGGGAAGATAAAGAATAAAGAACTTTGAAGATTCTTTAACTTTTCCTTTTTTTTTTCTTGATTCTAAAGGATAAAAAATGATATTTTCAATGAAGCAGTGGTAGAAGTAACAACAGTAGTCTCATCGGAACATCGTCACCATTTTGAACGTTTTGTGGAAGGACTCTCTCTCTCTCTCTCTCTCTCTCTCTCTCTCTCTCTCTCTCTGTCTGTCTGTCTTCCCACGGACGCTCACTCTGCCGTGGGCCGCGGCGTGCGCTCAGCTGCCCTCTTTTGTTACAGAGTCAAGTGGATCATGACCCCGGGGAAGGTAGGCCCCGCGCCACCACCACCACCACCTCCACCACCACGCCCTCCACCACCACACCTCCCATTCTAGATAGCCCCTGTTGTAGTTTTCCTTTGATGCATCTTGTTGTGTCCTGCATTCTTTATTTTCCCCTTTTTTCCATTGCCTGTTCTGTTTTCATAGGAATCAAGAGACGCGTATAATATAACCCCTCGTTGATCTAATAATTACTTATCTGGTTATCTTAGTTAACTAACCTGTATAAAGAAAATACATATGGCAAGATAATTTGAACCTTTCCTAAACGTAAATGTACTGAAAAGCTAAGTTACCTGTAGTTCACTAACCACAAGGGCATATAAAGCACTGATATGACTATTGTATATCATCTACAACATGCTTTATGATGCTCTGTCACTCTCACTAACGCAAGGAAAAGCTTCACTCACTCATTCACTCTCCTGCTGACTCTAACTCATCATTGCTGTAATCTTGTACACTGTCTCGCTCTTTCCCAAGCTACATCAACATTCTCAACTCAACCCTGCAATACTTTAAACACACAAAAATGTCATGTTGCACTAAGACTCTGACTTTGTAAGCTTTATCTTTTAGTTTTGTTTTGTTTTTCTTATCATCAGTGAAGATTTTGTAAGATTTTTATTTTTGCTAATGATTTGTTAATAGTTTTCAGTGAGAAGAATGAGAGATTTCTTAAAGTTAAGCAATTTCTTTTTTTAATATAAATATTCAGCTTTTTGTTTTTCTCAGTTATCATTTACAAACAAACCAGATTTTCAGCTCAAACAATTTTTGTTCCTCACATCACTCGTGTAACACCACTTTCCTTCACTCACGTCAAACACCTTCACAGCCAAACACTCCCCATCCTCACGCTCATCCTCACCTTCACGCTCATCCTCACGCACGCTTAGTACTATAAACCATCAACGAAGCAAATTGTCAGCCCCCATCTCCTGTTTTCTTCCAAAGTCAGCTTTGCGACACTGCCAAAAACGCCCGACAGGGGTCATCCCAATTTTTGGCTTTCCTCCCCCGCATTTTTCCCCTCTTCTCCCCTCCCTCTTCCCTGAAATGACCTGAAGGGGAGATGTCTGTGGAGAAGTCCTAGGTAATGCTGTAGGTTGCCCCCCATATCCCCAAATCCCCCAAATAGAGGGAGACTCGTGATATTTTATGCTATGTTATTTTATTTTTCACTGGTGTGTTTGATAAGGTAAGTTAGTTATGTTTTACCTTGTCCCTACAGCTGAGGAAATATATAAGCTTCCATAAGAAAGCTTTCTTCCACATAAAGATAAAAAAAATTAAGACACACACACACACACACACACACACACACACACACACACACACACACACACACACACACACACACACACACACACACACACACACACACACACACACACACACACAGACACGCAAATAGGAGAAGCACATTACTTTTGAATGTGTATGTTAAGACCTTATAAAAGTAATATTAGGATGACACTAAGATCAGAAAAGAAAAGATATAAAATTATAAGGAAAGATATAAGGAAAACACACACACACACACACACACACACACACACACACACACACACACACACACACACACACAGTCCCATCTCTCCTACGCCTTTTTTATCTTTCGCCACGCCCCCCCAGGTCTGCGCAAGGCCTTCGATGCCTTCGACACAGAGAAGAAGGGCGCCATCAATGTGGACACCATCTCCACCATCCTGAGAATGATGGGCGTCAGGGTGTCTGAGAGCAACCTGCGTGAGATCATCGCCGAGGTGGACGAAGACGGTGAGAGAGAGAGACATACAGACATATACAGAATGTATACTTAATTAATTGATGGATAGACAATACCTTCGAAAAGAAAATGATGGATTAAATAATTAACTGATAACTTCACATATAGATTATTGATTGATAGAAGCACTGATTGATTGACTGGTTACGTGACTCGCTGATTAATTGATTGATTACTACTGTTCATCCTCCTCCTCCTCCTCCTCGCGCAGGCTCTGGTGAACTCGAATTTGAGGAGTTCTGTGCCCTGGCCGCCAAGTTCCTTATTGAAGAGGACGAGGAGTCACTGAAGGCGGAGCTGAAGGAAGCTTTCCGTATCTATGACAAGCAAGGTAAGGATTCACTGTTCATCTTTAGCACGCATTCAAAACACGCTTCGCTCTTTCACCACTATTTTCCAAGGCTACAGGTTATCAACACCATTTCTTCTGCTGATAATGTAGAATTTTCTTTTTTTTAACTTGCCACTTGAACCGTAAACATATCCTTAAAAACCAGCGTAGCTTCAACTTTCAAACCATACACAGCTTTGTCTAACTAACCTCTTCAGTACTGGGACGCAATTTTACTACGAGTTTGGTTATGGTTAGATGATTATATTAACATTATGAAAGGTCTATGGAGGTCTGAAGATTAATGGCCACAGTCTTCACTATTCTAATCCCCACATAGTTTCTGAACCTGTATAAAATCACCAAATAATAAGCAGAATTAATACGACAAGACGTCCTGGTACTGAAGCGGTTAATATTTTTTTTCCCTTTACCGTTTGTCATGCTCCCGCAGGCGACGGTTACATCACGACCAAAACACTGAAGGAGATCCTGCGTGAACTGGACAACAAACTGACGGAGGAGGATCTGGATGGCATCATTGACGAAGTGGACGAGGACGGCTCCGGCACTCTTGACTTTGACGGTAAGACTATTGAAGAAGGGAAAGAAAGGAGTGAAGGGAAGGGAAATAAGCACTAGGCCAAGGAGTGGGTGGGAGGAGAGAAAGGGAAGGGAAAGAAGTGAAAGGAAAGGGAAGAACAAGGATAATGGGAAGGAAAAAGAAGGAAAAGGAGGAAAAAAAAAACTGGAGAGGGGAGAGAGAGAAAAAAAAAGAAAGTGAAGGCAAATAGATGTAGAAAGAAAAGAACTAAGGAATAGAACATCGATAAAGAAGAAAAAAAGAGAAAAGAAATAAAATAGGACTGGCAGATAGAAAAGAGAAGGAGGGGATAAGACAGAGAGATGGAAAGATAGGAAGAAAAGGAAGAAAACAGTCAGACTTACAATAGTTAACGTATCTAGCAAAAATTTCACATTAGGCACATTTTTATACCTTTCAACTCCTCCATCGCTGTACACTTTCACTTCCCTATGCCTACCCAGGAACAGGTGTAGGTGGGTAGGTAGGTAGGCTTCAATAACTACCCAGATTGCTTTCAGATTCGTGCAAAGAGAGGACGTATAAGGAGAAATATCAAGTGGTTTGTGTTTTCAGAGTAAAATTTACAGGAAGGTAGATGAAGGTGACCTGTCCTTGCAATACGGCAGTTTTCATTGGTGTTTTGATGTGACACGCCAGTGATGATTTGATTATTAACTAAACTTTTTTTAAGGTAGCAGTGATCCATTAAATTAAAAGATCATAAAATCTTAAGTACCTCTAAACTTGCAAACATTCCCACGACACCACACACCTGATTTTCATTATTATTATCACCTGTCAATTACTACACTCTCTCCTTGAACCACCTGTCACTCCTTACCGACCCTACCTTCTCACCTCCACGTCCTTCCATCATCCGTCCCTTAGCCCACAGATTGCTAAACACACCTGGACAAGCGTGAGGCAAATTCACCAACCAAATATCAAACGTGCACAAAAAAAAAAAAAAAAAAAAAGTATATTCGACTTCTTGTTACCCTTAAAAAGATAAACAAAACAAAAAACAAATTGAATAAATTTGTAAAGTGTTGGCAGTGTAAGGTTGGTAAGGGACAGATGGAGGTGGTTTGGGAGGATGGTGAGAAACTTTCCTCTTTTCTATACTCCTGAGAACGCATGCTTGTCGTTCTTCGGTGTTGTGAGACGCTCCTTTATGACGAGTTACGTTGTTATGAGTGTTGTTATTGGTGTACGATGGTGGCTGCTCTCTCTCTCTCTCTCTCTCTCTCTCTCTCTCTCTCTCTCTCTCTCTCTCTCTCTCTCTCTCTCTCTCTCTCTCTCTCTCTCTCTCTCTCTCTCTCTCTCTCTCTCTCTCTCTCTCTCTCTCTCTCTCTCTCTCTCTCTCTCTCTCTCTCTCTCTCTCTCTCTCTCTCTCTCAGTCGTATTGTTACTGACGTTCACCCTCATCTTTTCTTTTCTTCTTCTTCTGTTTCAGAGTTCATGTCTATGATGGCCGGCTAAAGAAGCTCCATCTTCATTTTCATCTTCCTCCTCCTCCTCCTCCTCCTCCTCCTCCTCCTCCTCCTCCTCCCACCGCCTCTTCATCTTCCGTCCGTCGCCCCTTATGCCCACATTCCCTCCTCACATCCTTAATTAGATAGAAAAGAACACATTAATAATAAGACCCGCTATCCTATATCATCCATGGAACCATTTGAGAGGTGGGTAGCCTTCCTCCTTCTCCTCCTCCTCCTCCTCCTCCTACTACTACTCTTCATCTTCAGTACTTCGTAACAATGCAGTGATAGGAGTAACGGCAGTAACTATTCTCTTACTTTTTCCTTTTCAAGCGACGATAATTAAAAGGGAAATATCTGTTTACACCTGCTAATGATGGTAATGTCTTATAGGTAACACAACAGGTGACTCAAGAGGTAATACGCTCATACACTTCTTCAGTAATCAATGAAGTTTAAGTTAGTTTAGGCTGCAGCCAAAAGACAACTTGATCTCTATGTAGTTTGAAAGCCACACAAAACACTGAAACATATTGCACAATCAAACATAAAAGACGCTAGGTTTTCAATCACGGGCTAACTTACATGACAGAATATTCTTGCCTTAACCTACAAGGAGACAGAAGAGGTCGACTTCAGGTTATTACAGTACTGTGATTTAGGACTAAGTCAAGACACAGGGCTAACTAACTGACAGGATGGTTTGAGCTTGAGAGTCGAGACCAGAGTAATTCACACTCCTGCCTCAGAAACTCACTTCGCTCTACTTGTCTCGTCTTCGCTGGCAAATTTGTGCATGTCTGTGGAGTACATCTGTGTGCACAGTACACACTTCACCAGTAATATACGTGTGTTACTTTACAGGCAGTCTCACTTTTCATTTCAGTTGTTGCTGCTGTTGTCCTCGCTTTCCTCTTTACCAAACCGTCCTGTATTCCCTTCCAGTTGTGAGTAAGGCTATGTGAAATTCACACTTTGCTCTACGTGTGAACCTTCTGCTGCCTTCGCTCTTGCATTAAGGCCCGCATTTTCTAAACGATTCACTCACTACCTTATCAAGACTACTTTTAATAATGGAAGTCGTTCTCAAAGGTGTTCCTTTAAGATTTTTTTCAATTCAACGCGTACTGCAAATATACTCCTTATGAGAGAATGTTTACTTTTAAATGTAGTGGAAATACCGTTTTCAAAGGTATTTCAAGATTATAGTATCAGACAAGGATTTAGCAACACACATAAGAATTTCATTAATTATTCTCATGGGAGAACCAGGCTGCTTTCATTATAGTGTAGCGGAAGTTCAGTTGTTCAAGATTGTTTTCATGATTATGTTCCTGACTAACAGTCTTTATGAGAGAATACAGTTTAAGAATACGGGCCTTAAGAGACACGGATAAGCTCTCTATAGCCTCTATGTCAATTCTTATGTCGGCATTTTTTAAGCGTATGTGCGTATGTGTGCGTAGGTGTGCGTAGGTTTAAGTGTGTAGTGCAAGCGTCTCTCTATATAAGTGTATATTCTTACTCCTTTTCAGAATTTGTGGCGATGATGGCTGGTTAACTCTGCTTCCTGACCACTACTCACTACTCATAACAGTACTGTAGTTCACTTAACGCTTGCATCACTCTACCTACCATTGTTTGTTGCCTATGGTCACTTGCATGGTATACCACTCACTCACTCTACGCACTCTCCCTCATCGCTTACTCAACACCAACATAGCCTCTTAGCTCTTCTTTCTAATAGTAGTACTACTACTACTCCTCTTTTCTTGCTGGTCTTCCTACTCCTACTCTTGCAAGACGCGTCCTTGAAAGGGTCCGCGGCGCCTCAAAAACCAAATGCCTTTTTCTCACTTTCAGAGTTCATGGAAATGATGACCGGTTAATAGTCTCCCCTAACTTCTTCCCCTCGCCCATACCATCCACAACAAAACCTTAGAAAAAAAAAGTGCAATAACAAAGAACAGAACGAGACCACTACTATAACACTATCTACCCATAAGACTTGTTCCCAGTCACCCCCACTATCTATCTACCAACCACCACCCTCACTGTTCCTTAAACACTCTAAGTTAACATCACAATGAGCGACTCTCAGCCCCAGAGATAAAGTCAAAACAGAATTTGATCTGATCTCTGTGGTCACGAGGAGGACACCACGTCAGCTAATTCCAGCAAGTCACAAGTCAAGAGTTCCCGTCCACTAAGATCAAGCTGAAGGTATAGCCAAGATCGGAGGAGAGTCCAGCCCATTGAAAGAAGAAGTCGAGAAGCCACCTTGAAACGCCAAAGATAATTCAACAAGTCAAATAAGAAGAGGTAACGTAACAAGTCGAGAACCCAATGATAACCAAATCGACGGACGATGAACAGGAATTAGTGATTTCTTGTTCATCTCAACATCACCACCGACACCACCACTAGCGCCTTCATCATAGTGGGCAGGAGGATACTTGTCTAAACTATCAATAAATAATAAGGATGTCAGTGTGTCTGTTCGTCTTGAGGGGAGTGGAAGCTTTTACGAGTATCTTCCGAACTTCACGTAAACTTTTCAATGTTACACTTTTTTTTAACTATATTATATTTTTCTCTTTTAATATTTATGCTCAGTTATCAAAGGATCTTCATTATATAAGACTATCATTATCAAAATCTTTACGTTCCTGGCTTTGCTGTTTTGTGACATCAGTAAACAGTGACAACAATGATAACAGGAATAACACTTGTATTATTTGCCCCCTCACCAAAGCAAACAAACAAACACCACTTCAGAATGAAAACACGAGGTAGGTGATGACACTCTCTCTCTCTCTCTCTCTCTCTCTCTCTCTCTCTCACACACACGAGGTAAGTGATGATTCTCTCTCTCTCTCTCTCTCTCTCTCTCTCTCTCAATACAAAAATAAGAAGAGAAAAGAAAAGAAGAAGCAGAAAGAAAGAAAGAAAGAAAGAAGGAAGAAAGGAAGGAAGGAAGGAAGGAAAAATAACCATCAAGAGAGAGAGAGAGAGAGAGAGAGAGAGAGAGAGAGAGAGAGAGAGAGAGAGAGAGAGAGAGAGAGAGAGAGAGAGAGAGAGAGAGAGGGCGGGCGGGCATGGGGTGTATGGCGTTATAAGGAGTGTGTAGGCGGTGTTGGTGGTGGTGGTAGTTCTGCTGTTGCTGCTGCTGTTGCTGCCAGCCAAACTCCACGAGCTAAAAATAAGACATTCAGCAAAAGACGACTTGGAGGCAGAAAGGAAGATAATGGGAACACGTCTCTCTCTCTCTCTCTCTCTCTCTCTCTCTCTCTGATGAAGGAATTTGGAATTTGACAGACTGACTGACAAGCAAAAGGAGAGAGAGAGAGAGAGAGAGAGAGAGAGAGAGAGAGAGAGAGAGAGAGAGAGAGAGAGAGAGAGAGAGAGAGAGAGAAGAAATAGAGAATTAAAAAGAGGAAGAAAGGTAATCAAGCAAAACAAAGACAAACAAACTGAAAACTAATACCAAAGTCAAGTATGGACAGACAGAGAGACAGACAGACGAGCAAACATTCTAACAGGTGACAAAATAATAAGATTGGATTCTGAGAGGTGGAGAAGGGAAGTGGAAGCGGTGAGAATGTTAAAAAGTCGAGTAAACTAAGAGAAATAATCTTGGAGGAATGATTGATGTAGAAAAGGAAAATAATGGAAGAGGAGATAAAAGGAAGAAAAGAAAAAGGTAAAAGAAAATAAAATAAAAGTGCAGGAGGAATAAATAGTCAACATTAGGGGAAAATAAAAGATGAAGGAGGAATAGGAGGTGGAAGAGGACAGAAAATGAAGATGAAAACATTTAACCCTTTCAATACTGGGACGCATTTTTACCTAAAGTTTTTGGTATGATTAGACAATTTTATTTACATTAGGAAGGTTCTATGGAGGTCACAAGATTAATGGCAACTATATTCATTATTTTAATACCCCACATAATTTTCTGAAGCTGTAAAAAATCACCAAATAGTAAGTACAATGAATATGGAAACGCGTCATGGTACTGAAGTGATTACATATAGAATAGGTGGATGGAGAAGAGAAGGATGGAGAGATAGAAAAAAAGGAAGAGGTAAGAAAAAAATAAGATAGTGAAAAAAGAAGTGGAGTGAAGGAAAGAAAAGGGAGAAAAATGTAGCAAATCACCATAGAGCTTGTATTATGGATCTGTCATACACACACACACACACACACACACACACACACACACACACACACACACACACACACACACACACACAAATGTCCGTTATGGAGTTCTAGTTCTACGGACCATAGCTAACGTTACATATTGTATATAGTACTGTACATGTTAAACTTGATGTAATAAGGTTAGCAATAAATAATCACTTACTTACCTCAGTATTTTACTCCACCCATTAACCTTCCACCTCACCCACGATCATCCACGACCACCACCGCCACTTCATCATGACACCTCCCCTCTCCCCACCCCCTTCGCAGCCTTCCCCCATATTTGACCCTTGGAAAACCACTGTAAAAGAAGGGAGCTGGCGGAAATAGAAGAGAGAGGGAGAGGGGGAGAAAGAGGAAGAGGGAGAGAGGGAGAGAAGATACCGCCCTACCTCGCGTAATGGAGACTAAGAGAGGGAGAGGGAGGGTAGGTGAGGGGAAAAAAGGGGGCAGGTAGAGAAAGGAGGTAGGGTGGTGGGGTGGGGTGGGGTGGGGTCGTGTACCAGCCATTTCACATCATGTAAAAATAGTGAGAAATAAAAGGGAGGAGGTTGGGAGCGGCGCGCCTCACACCAGTCCGGAGAAGCTCGGGGACACCATCCTTACCACCACAACGCCAAAACACCACAACACCATAACACAAGATGGTGAGTGCATTCCTACACCAGCGATGAAAGTTGAGGGGTGTCAATATTTACCCCGTGATAACACTACTAGTCTGTCATCACCAGGCATCACCACCAGTCACAACAACCACCACTATTCATTACAAACCCACCATCACTCATCATAAAATCACCAGTTATCACAAAAAAAACACCACACATCACTATTACATTCATCACCACTGCAAGAATTATCATGTTTGAAATCACCACATCGCCATCATCACCGCGTCACAATATGGTGGTATACACACTCGTCATCACTAAATTCATCATCACCGCTATCATCACCATTACGTTCTAAACACTAAATTACCATCATCACCAAGCAGTGAGAATATACCTACGCGGTAAGAGGGAAGTGTTGATGACAATGATGGTGGTGATTGTGGTGATGCTAGAAAAATGATGACACGGAAATTACATATATATATAATTATATATATATATATATATATATATATATATATATATATATATATATATATATATATATATATATATATATATATATATATATCAATGAAAATAAATGCGCAAATTAATACATATAAGAGGGATTGAAAGAAAAGACAGACGAACTAAATGAAAAAAGGTATATAATATGGAAAAGATAAAAAAAAAAAGCAGCTTAATTTGTTAAGAACACGATTCAAAAGCAGTAGTAACAGCAACAGCAGCAGCAGCAGCAGTAGTAGTTGTGGTGGTGGAAAATGAGTATAGAACGTATAACAATACGAAAAATAAGTAATGAATGTAGCAGTAATAGCAGTAGTAGTGTAGTGTGTGTGTGTGTGTGTGTGTGTGTGTGTGTGTGTGTGTGTGTGTGTGTAAAGTTGGAGTGTAGGCGTGGTGGTGGATAGGGGAGAGGAGAGAGGAAGGCAGGAAGGGGAAAGGGAAAGAAGAGGAGGAAGAGTGGAAGAATTTTTGGGGAGGAATAAGGTGCGTTATTTTGGTGTGCGAGTCAGATAACAAGAGAAGGCTAAAGTCTCTTCCTCTTCCTCTTCCTCTTCTTCTTCTCCGCCTCCTCTTCCTAACATTTTTCCATACACAGCCTCGTTGAGATCGATAGGCTTGTTATTAATTGCATCTTGTCATCTCCTCCTCCTCCTCTCTAAACAAGGAAATAAAATATAGCAACGTTTAACCTTTCACTTCAAAACTTAGAAGGAGGAGGAGGAGGAGGAGGAGTACGATGATCTAAGGTCACACGGATAAAACAGAGAGAGAGAGAGAGAGAGAGAGAGAGAGAGAGAGAGAGAGAGAGAGAGAGAGAGAGAGAGAGAGAGAGAGAGAGAGAGAGAGAGAGAGAGAGAGAGAGAGAGAGAGAGAGAGAGCATTTGTAGTTGCTTGTTAACAGTGAGTTGGGCAAGCCCCTGCATGTGTGTGTGTGTGTGTGTGTGTGTGTGTGTGTGTGTGAGAGAGAGAGAGAGAGAGAGAGAGAGAGAGAGAGAGAGAGAGAGAGAGAGAGAGAGAGAGAGAGAGAGAGATGAGGAGAAAGAGAGAGGAAGATTAACGAGGCAGGAGAGAAGACGGGAGAGAGAGGAGCGGAGAAGTAAAAAGAGAGAAAGCACGCGCGCTAAACACACAGACGCACTACATACACCACTATGACCTGTGTCTAGGCGCAACAATGAGAAGAAGAAGAAGAAGAAGAAGAAGAAGAAGAAGAAGAAGAAGAAGAAGAAGAAGAAGAGAAGAGAAGAAGAAGAAGAAGAAGAAGAAGAAGAAGAGAAGAAGAAGAAGAGAGAAGAAGAGAGAGAAGAGAAGAAGAAGAAGAAGAAGAGAAGAGAAGAAGAAGAAGAAGAAGAAGAAGAAGAAGAAGAAGAAGAAGAAAGAAGAAGAAGAAGAAGAAGAAGAAGAAGAAGAAGAAGAAGAAGAAGAAGAAGAAGAAGAAGAAGAAGAAGAAGAAGAAGAAGAAGAAGAAGAAGAAGAAGAAGAAGAAGAAGAAGAAGAAGAAGAAGAAGAAGAAGAAGAAGAAGAAGAAGAAGAAGAAGAAGAAGAAGAAGAAGAAGAAGAAGAAGAAGAAGAAGAAGAAGAAGAAGAAGAAGAAGAAGAAGAAGAAGAAGAAGAAGAAGAAGAAGAAGAAGAAGAAGAAGAAGAAGAAGAAGAAGAAGAAGAAGAAGAAGAAGAAGAAGAAGAAGAAGAAGAAGAAGAAGAAGAAGAAGAAGAAGAAGAAGAAGAAGAAGAAGAAGAAGAAGAAGAAGAAGAAGAAGAAGAAGAAGAAGAAGAAGAAGAAGAAGAAGAAGAAGAAGAAGAAGAAGAAGAAGAAGAAGAAGAAGAAGAAGAAGAAGAAGAAGAAGAAGAAGAAGAAGAAGAAGAAGAAGAAGAAGAAGAAGAAGAAGAAGAAGAAAGGATACAGGGGCACAATTTGAAATCGTTCTTGCATTATTTTATTTTATTTCCCGTGAAGTTATTTACTTAAGCCTCACTAACTGATTTATCGCTTACCATTCTTACATTTACTATTATATTTATTTTATTATTTCATTTAATTTTTCCCTTATTATTTCATTCTGATTTGCTTTATTCTATTTATTTAGCAGCATATTTCCTTTGTATTTTTTGTGTTCCCAACATGATCTTTTTGCAAATTTGTCTTTATGATTTGTTTGTTTAATCTCACTCTTCATTAACTTGAAGCATCACCTCCAGTCAGTCTCCTATACAGTCACTCTATATTTTGTTTACTAACACAACTAAATGTCTTGCAGGATTCCCTTGAAGCTGAACAGATCGATGGTATGTATGTATGTATGTATGTATGTATGTATGCAATATAGGTAGGTGTGCATGAATCTTGTATTAATTCTAAATGTGTGTGTTCATCTGTGTGTTACTGTCAGTAGTGATTTGGAGTGTGGGTGAGTGTGAGTGGGTCTAGATGGGTGTAGGTACAGTTTAGTGTCTTACATGTTAACTCTATTTAACAATTCACAGCATTAAAAGCAATGAAGTCTTGAGAAGCACCAACAGTAAACGAAAGAGCAATTATAAGATTACATTTAGCCATTTGTAGCCAGTATGCATAACATTTATAGGTGTACAGCAGGAACAAATGTCTCACTCCTTATAACCAGGAAAAAGAAAATAGTAGAGAAAGTGTCAAGTCAGCTTTGGCCATACATATTTTGGAACATTCCTGTGCCACACCTCTCTTTATAGAAGATTCCACTTGAGGTCACACAGGTTTTTAGTGACATTTTATTCATTCGAGAGACAGATTAACAAGATTTCTAAATTACTAACATGAGCAACCATCCTAAAAACCCAGTTAATCATCACTGTACCTCTTGAAAACAGTTGTGGTAGGAGAGCAAAGCACTTCAGGAAAAGGACCTAAGTTCTTAACTAACGCAGTGTTCCCAACTTTGTGCAGCGCTCCGTAAGGCTTTTGACTCCTTTGACACGGACAAGAAGGGCGCCATCACCACAGAGACAGTGGGAACCATTCTGAGAATGATGGGCGTCAAAATCTCAGAGAAGAACCTACAGGAAGTTATTGCAGAGACGGATGTAGATGGTGAGGGGAAAAGACATAGTGTTATTTTGATAGAATTTGCCTTTTCTTTTCTATTGATTGCTGAGTGAAATGCTGTATACAGTCTGTGCCCACATTGATCTGTTTTGTGTAATTTCAAGCTTACTTCAGTTCAGATTTCATTCTAAATCATTTCCACATCAGTTCCTTAACAATGTTCAAATAACTATATTCACAAAACATTTCTGCTCACTGTATCTGTCTCTATTACATTATTTCCTCCTTCAGGCTCCGGGGAGCTGGAGTTTGAGGAGTTTGTGGAGTTGGCAGCCAAGTTCCTGATAGAAGAGGATGAGGAGGCACTGAAGGAGGAGCTACGTGAGGCCTTTCGCATCTACGACAAGGGAGGTGTGTGGTGCAGAGCTCTTGGGGTTGGGGGAATTAGAGAGGGCAAGGCTGGATGGGAATGAGGAAGAGTAGAACCATAAGGGAGAAAGGAAGAATAGGAAAACAGCATATGAGAAAGAGAAATAACGTGTAAGAGAATGAACAGACTAAAGTACTCATGTTGTAAGGGTTCTTTGGTTCTTGGGGATTTGAGAGGGTGAGGGTGGGTGGGAGTGAGAAGGTGTGCGTGAACCATGAGAAAAAAATAAAAAGAGAAGAGCACAGCATGACAAGAAAACAAATTATAAGACGTACACAATGTAGGGATTGATTTTATATATCTAGGAACCTTTAGGAAGACACTGAGGAGAAGCATTAGATTTGAAGGGAGTGTTGGGCAATTAATGGCCTCTCAGAGGATAGTTGAAGGGACTTAAGGGAAAACTTTATTCACTGACTGATTACCTGATTGAAAATGCACCAACACAGGTGATGTGGTGCACTTAAAAAACAAGGCAACACGGGGGCACCTTTTAGAGTTAAGATTAAGAATGCAAAGGCAATGGCAATGATGGGAAAACTTTTGTATGAGGAGGAAACAAAACAAATTCACAACAAGTCCAGCTATTCCCTGGTGGTTCAGTGAAAATTGTCTGACTCATCACAAGCATCACATGCTTGTATTGCCGGGAATTTCTCAATTCCTTTCACAGCTCCATTTCCTCCCACAGGCGATGGCTACATCACCACCGACACACTGAGGGAGATACTGAGGGAGCTGGATAACAGACTCACCGAGGAGGACTTGGATGGCATTATTGAGGAAGTGGACGAGGATGGCTCCGGCACCCTGGATTTTGATGGTATGTGTATTTACCTAGTTGTAGTTTTACAGGGCCTGGGCTTTATGCTCGTGTGGCCCCGTCTCCATATCTACACTTATCCAATCTTACTCTCTCTGTGTGTGTGTGTGTGTGTGTGTATTTACCTATTTGTATTTACCTATTTGTGTATTACAGGGCCCGAGCTAAGCTCTCTGTGACCTGTCTCCTTGTCCATTCCTGTCATATCTCTCTTTCATCTGATTGACACACACCACATCAACGACATCACTGCTCAGTTTATTCCACTTATCAATGCTACGATGCGGGAAACTGTATTTTCTCACGTCATTTAGACAGATGTCTTTTATTAGCTTTTTTCCATATCCTCGGAGAGGTGTGTGTGTGTGTGTGTGTGTGTGTGTGTGTGTGTGTGTGTGTGTGTGTGTGTGTGTGTGTGTGTGTGTGTGCGTGCGTGCGTGTGTGTGTGTGAGGGAGGGAAGGATGAAAAGATGAGTGACTGATTAACTGTAAAATGTTGTCAGATCATGTGTTGGTGAGATGGAAGCATAAAGAAAGATAGAAATTAGATGAAGGGAAATAAAGGAAGAAGAATCAATATTTCCAGGCTATTCATTTATACTATTACATTATTTATTATTTCTGGTCTTAAATATTGTAATTACTTGCTGCTCACAAAGTTTGATTTCTAGAGATAATTAGCTGGGGTCTCAAGAGTGCTTCTATTGTCAATCATATCAAGAATCTTCTTAATCTGTCACTAAAATACCCTTAGAACCTGTGTCACTTTTTTTTTTTTTTTTTTTTTTTTTACATTAAAAGGGCACTGGCCAAGGGAAAACAAAGTGAAAAAAAAATCCCGCTGGTTGCCAGGCCCTGTTAAGAGGAAAGTAGAGAAAAAACAAAAAAATCTAAAAGGAGGGTCCAGTTAACGTAAGAGGTGTCTTGACACTCCTCTTTTGAAAGAGTTTAAGTCATAGGCAGGTGGAAATACAGACACAGGTAGAGAGTTCCAGAGTTTACCAGTGTAGGGAATGAAGGAGTGAAGATACTGGTTAACTCTTGCATTAGGAAGATGGACAGAATAGGGATGAGAAGAAGTAGAGAGTCTTGTGCAGCGAGGCCGCAGGAGGGGGAAGGCATGCAGTTAGCAAGTTCAGAAGAGCAGACAGCATGAAAACAGCGGTAGAAGACAGATAAAGATGCAACATTGCGGCGGTGACTTAAAGAATCAAGACAGTCAGTTAGAGGAGAAGAGTTGATAAGACGAAAAGCTTTAGATTCCACCTTGTTTAGTAAAGCTGTGTGTGGATCCCCCAGACATGAGAGCCATACTCCATACACGGGCGGATAAGGCCCTTGTACAGAGCAAGCAGCTGGGAGGAGAGAAAATGGACGAAGACGCCATAGGACACCTAACTTCTTGGAAGCTGATTTAGCAAGAGTAGAGATGTGAAATTTCCAGTTTAGATTTTTAGTGAAGGATAGACCGAGTGTGTTTAATGTAGAGGAGAGGGAAGTTGAGTGTTATTGAAGAAGAGAGGATAGTTGTCTGGAAGGTTATGTCGAGTAGATAGTTGTAGAAATTGAGTTTTTGAGGCATTGAACAAAACCAGGTTTTCTCTGCCCCAATCAGAAACAAGTGAAAGATCAGAAGTTAGGCGTCCTATAGCATCTCGCCTTGAGTCATTTAATTGTTGTTGGGTTGGGCGTCTGTTGAACGCTGTTGAATAATGCAGGGTGGTATCATCAGCATAGGAGTGGATAGGGCATTGAGTCAGATTTAGGAGATCATTGATGAATAATAGAAAGAGAGTGGGTGATAGGACAGAACCCTGTGGAACACCACTGTTGATAGTTTTAGGGAAGAACAGTGACCGTCTACTACAGCAGCAATAGAACGATCGGAAAGGAAACTGGAGATGAAGGTACAGAGAGAAGGATAGAATCCGTAGGAGGGTAGTTTAGAAATTAAAGATTTGTGCCAGACTCTATCGAAGGCTTTCGATATGTCAAGGCCGACAGCAAAGGTTTCACCGAAGTCCCTAAAAGAGGATGACCAAGATTCAGTTAGGAAAGTAAGAAGATCACCAGTAGATCTGCCTTTACGGAAACCATACTGGCAATCAGAGAGAAGGTTGTGAGCTGATAGATGCCTCATTATCTTCCTATTAAGGATAGACTCAAAGGCTTTAGAAAGGCAGGAAATCAAAGCTATAGGGCGGTAGTTAGAAGGATTGGAGTGGTCACCTTTTTTAGGGACAGGTTGAATGTGAGCAAACTTCCAGCAAGAAGGATAAATAGAAGTAGAGAGACACAGATGAAAGAGTTTGACCAGGCAGTGAGCGAGTTCGGAAGCACAGTTTTTGAGAACAACAGGAGGGACTCCATCCGGACCGTAAGCCTTCCGAGAATCAAGGCCAGAGAGGGCCAGGAAAACGTCTTTATAAAGAATTTTAATTTTAGGGATGAAGTAGTCAGAGGGTGGAGGAGTAGGAGGAATATGCCCAGAATCATCCAAAGTTGAGTTGGTAGCAAAGGTTTGAGCGAAGAGTTCAGCTTTAGAAAAGAAGAGACAGCTGTAGAGCCATCTGGATGAAGTAAAGGAGGGAAAGACGAAGAAGTAAAGTTGTTAGAGATATTATTGGCTAGATGCCAGAAATCTCGAGAGGAGTTAGAATTGGAAAGACTTTGACATTTTCTATTGATGAAAGAGTTTTTAGTAAGTTGGAGAATAGATTTGGCATGATTACGGGCAGAAATATATAGGGCATGAGTTTCAGCAGTTGGATGGCTACGGAACCGTTTGTGAGCCGCCTCTCTATCATTGACAGCACGAGAACAAGCAGAGTTAAACCAAGGCTTTTTAGCTTTAGGGTTAGAGAAAGTATGAGGAATGTAGCTCCATGCCAGAGATAATCACCTCTGTTATGCGCTCGGCACAAAGAGAAGGATCTCTGACATGAAAACAATAATCATCCCAAGGAAATCAGAATAGTACTGCCTTAGTTCCTCCCACTTAGCAGAGTTAAAATGCCAGAAGCACCTCCGCTTAGGCGGGTCCTGAGGCTGCACTGGAGTGATAGAACTGGTAACGGAAATTAGATTGTGGTCGGAGGAGCCCAACGGAGAGGAAAGTTTAACAGAGTAAGCAGAAGGGTTGGAGGTTAGGAAAAGATCAAGAATGTTGGGCGTGTCTCCAAGGCGGTCAGGAATACGGGTAGGGAACTTCACTAGCTGCTCTAGGTCATGAAGGATAGCAAAGTTGAAGGTTTGTTCACCAGGTTGGTCAGTGAAAGAAGATGAAAGCCAAAGCTGGTGGTGAACATTGAAATCCCTAAAATGGAGATCTCAGCAAAAGGAAAGTGAGATAAGATGTGCTCCACCTTGGAAGTCAAATAGTCAAAGAATTTTACATAGTCAGAGGAATTAGGTGAGAGGTATACAGCACAGATGAATTTAGTTAGAGAGTGACATTGAAGTCTTAGCCAGATGGTAGAAAATTCTGAAGATTCAAGATTGTGGGCACGAGAGCAAGTGGTGTCGTTACGCACGTATGCGCAACATCCAGCTTTGGATTGAAAATGAGGATAGAGCAAGTAGGAGGGAACAGAAAAGGGCTGCTGTCAGTAGTCACAGACAACTGTGTTTCGGTTAGGAAGAGAAGATGAGGTTTAGTAGAGGAGAGGTGGTGTTCCACAGATTGAAAATTAGAACGAAGGCCACGAATGTTGCAGAAATTGATAGTGAAAGTATTAGATGAAGTGTCAAGACACCCAAGGTCGACAGCAGAGGGCAGTCCGACCTGGGGACATTTATGGTCCCTCCCAGAGGGGACTCCGAGGCAGGGCGTGGTGAAGCCATTATTAAATTTTGATTTGAAGAGAGTGTAAAAGTGTAAGGTGTTGTAGTGTAGTGTAGGAAGTAGTAGAAGTTGTCTTTAGAGGGCAGGCTGCAGCTGCTCAATTGTATAAATGAGACCACAAAGGGAACCGGGAAGAGAGGACACGGGGAATCACTCAGTCTGCAGCACTGCCTACATCCCCGTAAGTCCCTCTCCTGGAGTATTCCACCGGGCGGCAGGTGACTACTGCCTACTCCTTTGAAAGTAGTGGAGGTGAAAACCCATGTCTCTTCAGGTAGAGCCTTTGACAGTACATAGTGGAGGTGAAAACCCATGTCACTTCAGCCAGAGCCTTTGACAGTACAAAGTGGAGGTGAAAACCTATGTCACTTCAGCCAGAGCCTTTGACAGTACAAATTGGAGGTGTGGTACATGAGTCTTATAACATACTCTCTCTTTTCCAGAGTTCATGGAGATGATGTCTGGTTAACATGCCTGCCATCCACTCAAGCTGCTCATTCCAACATTGCACAAATCATCCCTGCATATTGTATTACACCTGGCCACTCCTGGACACCCACCTGCCCAGTGCCCACCCACCACATTGAGCTGTCCTGCCCACCACCCCACCACAACCCACACCACCCATTCTCAACACCTCCTCCATCCCAACACTCCTGTCTTATTGTATTCAGACATTTACACCCTTACACATACACAAATAATAATAATAAAAGAATAAGAAAAATATATATCATAGCCATTCCTCTCTCTCTCTCTCTCTCTCTCTCTCTCATGTACACACACACACACACACACACACACACACACACACACACACACACACACACACACACACACATTCTTACCATTCTCTCCCCCATCTCTCTCTCTCTCATATATATATATATATATATATATATATATATATATATATATATATATATATATATATATATATATATATATATATATATATATACTACACTAAATTTAATTTGATTATTATGGTTTTTGGTTATTTAGCTAATAAGACCATGTAATTTTTTATCAACAAGAGATAAATTTGTCTGTGGGTGAGAGTGAGTGAGCCCTCCTAGAGGTGACATCAAGCATCAACCCACAATGATGAGTGGAATAAATGTGAAAAGATGAACCCAAACACAGCATATGTAGTATGGATCTTTCTTTGTAATTTATTAGGTATTACATATCTTGTATACAGACAGTTTACACAAATTACCAGACATTAAATGTGAAGTCAGCTGCAATACAACACCATATGGAAAATTGGAAAATGTCACACTTGTCACTAATTATATCATACTGTATTCTTATATTATGGATTAAAGCTATCAGTCACAAATAAAATTCCACTAAATATTTTGTTTCCTGCAACACATCAACCATTGTACAATCATATCCATGTCTTCTCCCAAAAAGCGCACGCACACGCACACACACACACACACACACACACACACACACACACACACATATTTGGGTGTGTCTCCTTTCACGTGTAGCCCCTGTTCACCTAGCAGTGAGTAGGTACGGGATGTAAATCGAGGAGTTGTGACCTTGTTGTCCCGGTGTGTGGTGTGTGCCTGGTCTCAGGCCTATCCGAAGATCGGAAATAATGTGCTCTGAGCTCGTTCCGTAGGGTAACGTTTGGCTGTCTCGTCAGAGATTGCAGCAGATCAAACAGTGAAACACACACACTGCAGGGAAAAACTACTAAGATAATCAGCAAAGGACTGTAAGTGAATGGGTGTAGTGCTGTACTATTTTATGGCATCTTTTTATCCAGCCATGTAATGAAGCATCCCATACTAGACTCCAGGTGATTCAGAGCAAACATTGGAATGGCAGTGACTTATGACATTATGTAACCTGGGCAATTAAATACAAAAAGAACAACAACACATGCAGAAAATACCAGACATGCCCAAGAGCCAATGCAGACCCCAGGATAAAATAAATAAGTAGATACAAAACATTAAGCAACAAACAAAAATATAAGAATAAACATTAGAGGTTAAGGTAAGAGTTTTACTTTGAGGAGTAATTTTTCTCTTTAAGCTTACTGTTCTAAGTACATGTTAATGACAGACTATGAGCATAGAAATAATCAAAAGTTAAGAGAAAAGATTGATTTGATAACGTGATAATCTCTCACCTTAATCTCACAACTCAACACTCACCCAACGGTACACAACAGCTCAGGAACTGCAACATGCTGGCCAAATATCTCCTTGGTTTTCCCTGCGATTATGGGAAAAATGTTGATTCCTGCAGGATAAAGGAAATTCAAGGTGTTACTTACTGATAAAAAGAAAGACTACTGTACTGAAAGGTTAGAGAAACTAGTCATTAGTGAAAAGAATACCTAATAATAATAATGGTAATAACAATAATAATAGTAATATCAATCATATTAGTAATGATAATAATAATAATAATAATAATAATAGTACTACCACTACTAGTACAAGAGGGTGTGACACACTGTGGTGTGTGATACACTCTGGTGTGACTTCTCAGGACACTAAGACTAGAGTGTGATGTGGAGAGGCCATACAGGTCAGCTCACACAAACAGCCCTACCTGCAGAAATGACCACAGGTACTAAGATAGGATAAGATAGAACTATAATAATAATAATAATAATAATAATAATAATAATAATAATAATAATAATAATAATAATAATAATAATAGTAATAATAATAATAAATAATAATAATAATAATAATAATAATAATAATAATAATAATAATAATAACAACAACAACAACAACAACAACAACAACAACAACAATAATAATAATAATAATAATAATAATAATAATAATAATAATAATAATAATAATAATAATAATAAAATAATAACAATAATAATAACAACAACAACAGCAATAATAATAATAATAATAATAACAAATATAGTAATTTCATAAGGTAAATGTATCAAAACTGTATATTCTGATTAAATACTTTGTTGGTTGGTTGGTTGGTAGGTAGGTTGGTATGTAGCATGTCTAGTTGTATTAATTGATTGGAAATGTTCTGCAAGGTACTACAGTACATATTGTTATTGCTATTGTTGCTGTTATGGATGTTGTGTACATGAATTATCAATAGTTTCTCACTCTCTCTCTCTCTCTCTCTCTCTCTCTCTCTCTCTCTCTCTCTCTCCACCTAAAATTAATATATTGGTTTTGATTCGAGAAAATAGCAGGTAGGCTTGATTAACATAGGCCTAGCTAACACAAGTGAGCTTCTAAGAGGCTGAAATGTGGTAATATTAATACATGATCCAATAATAATAATAATATTATTAACAATATTTCATATATCCAGAAATATATATAACATAGTAAGGATTATACTAGTAGCAGTGGTGGTGGTGGTGGTGGTGGTGGTGGTGGTGGTGGTGGTGGTGGTGGTGGTGGTGGTGGTGGTGGTGGTGGTGGTGGTGGAGGCCGGCCAGCTCTGTGTTCCTCCGCTTAATACACTGGCGCTGGATTCCCTGTCTCAATGGTGGCGGTGCGCTCCCTAAGTAAGTAAATTAACCCAAAACAACACTTCAAAATATTAATAAATGAACACATAATTCAACTAGAAACACACAGCATACACCAAAATCACTCCCACGACACTCCACACACACGCACAGATCACTTAAAACTACTCCAAAACACACTCAATACACCATACACCACCTCAAAATTCCCCTAACCACAATCATAACACACACATATATTCAAACACCCCTCTACACCACACTCAAGATATGTAATATACCTAAAAACATCTAACACACACTGAAAACACACAAAATACACCCAAAACACACTCATAACACCCAAAATACCCTGCAACACTACCAAGCACACTTAAAATACTTCAGATATATCCAAAAACACAAAAATGCATTATAAACAACGGTAAGATTAAAAGAGGGACTTATCTGAATATTGTGGCTTGGCACCTCCTCTTCTTCCACTTTCATTTTTCCTTTCTTCTTCGTCCTCTTCCTTTTCTCTTTCTTCTACTGTTGCCATTTACACGCCTGAACCTAGAAACACATCAAAACACTTAGAAAACACGAGATATTAGGCAAAATATTGAAGAAGTTGAGGGAGAGTAATTGTTGTGGCTTGCCTGCTCCTCCACTTATTCCTCCCTTTCTCCTTCCTCCGTGCTCATCCTCCTTTATTTCTCCTTCCTTCTTCTTTATACTACTACTATCTACACATCTGAGCTAAGAAACACACGAAAACACATAGAAATCACTAGATATTAGGGAAAATATTGACGAAATGGGCGGTACGGAGGGAAGGACGCCAGCCTGGTGCTATGATGAGTCACCACCTTGGCTGTAACGTCATCAAAAGTGCAGGAACAACGGCGACTCGGTTGAATTACGTAAATAATCTAAAAAATGACCTATAGAAAAAACGAGGCCAAGGCCGAATGCTTGCTATTTTATGACTTGAGAGATACTTTAACTAATATCCAAAACATCAAAACATCTCCTGCTTAACTACTTTTAAAGAACTGTCTAAGTATATAAAAAGTATATAAACATTTCCACTTATGATGCTGCCAAAACATCCAACGATTTTGACTTTAACTCCTTAAAATCTCTTGTAAAGTTCAGCCATCTTCACTTGGTGAGTATTTCAACACATTCTACAGAGTATGGGCTTTCATTTAAGGCATTCTACAACGAGTTTGACAGTGAAGCAGAAACATACAAATAAAATATAAAAAAAATAAAACCTATGTTAAACGGGACAAAACACCATTTCAAAGTCCACATATTTCACTCAACGGACTGATTTCACGCTTAAAAAGAGCACCGGCATTTTTTCTATACTATAAAAGCCCAGTTACATCTTGAAATAAAAAGTTCAAAATGAGAGTTGGAAAGTTTTCACGGTTATGGCAGCTCATATTTAAGCTATAAAACAACAATAAACGCCACATATTTACCAAACAGAGGCGCAGAACACATTTCAAACACAACAAAATATTTATAGAAACCATAAATAACACACCATGGAAGCGTAATATTATTGTTAGAGAATATAATATGAAAAAAAAAAGTATTGGAACCTGCAGGTTGCCACGGAGGGGACAGGGGTGGTGCTCGGGAGGGGGATGCGGGGGCTGGGGAGGAGGCAACATCCAGGAACACTACAGCGCGGGTTCCATTATCCTTATGTTGCATTTATTATTTCACCACAACACAATTAAGCCACATCAGGAATACTTGGCCATGAAATATGCAATGGTAGACTAGCGGCTACATTCTGACACATGTTTGGCTTACAGTGAGTGAAAGAAGCAAATAATAGCTGGTAATACTGACAATTGCTCGTTATACCCATCACATTTTTAATATTTGGGCACTGTTTTCACTCTCATATGTAAAGGACACCTAGAGAAAACCTACAAATAAGAGACTGGCCTTAGAAATACCTGAAATAAATGATCGTGAGGCACTGTGGAGGTTTGTGATGAAGGCTTGCATTGGTCTCGTCTAGCCGCTCGGTGCTGTCGGGAATGTCATTACTTCACTTTGTGTGTGTGGGTGTTCGGGTATATATGGGCACGTTCTGGATGTGTGGCGGGGTGTTTGAGCGTGTTTATGGGGTCTATAAGCAACACCAAACACCACACGGCCATCACCAAGGACCCTCTACTAGAGAAGGACCCGCCACTCCTATGAGAAGATTGGTCGTCGCTCTCACTCGCCGGGAAAGTGGCGCCTCTAGCGGCCAAAGGGAATCATTACTGTTGCCGCCTTTGTAAACAAACCCGTGATGGGTGTTTATTGTGAATGGAAACGATTTTCCATTTAATTTTCGTAACAGTATGGGGATTATTGGTTGCTCTGCAACAAATTGCTCCAATAATTCAAAGTGGAACAGAGATTTATCCTTTTTTCGCTTCCCAAAAGACCGTAATAGGTGAGTTTTTCCGTGTGTTTGTTTTGCGGACTGCACTATCATGTAATAGAAAGTTTGCTAATGTTATTGTTAGTTATTTGTCAGTGTTTTGCTTTAAGATGGACGCTAGGTGTCGCCCAGGACTGTATACATACAATACCACTTACTATGGTCCCAACAGCACAGAGAATGTAGTAAAATAGAGAGCATACAGTAATGCCTCGTGTGAGACTCAGAGCTGAGTACTTTTTGCCATTAGTCTGTATGACTGCCTCAATTAATAGGTATCTCTCACTAAACAATTAAGTTAGATTTGTCCAAACCCAATCTTTCCCCCCTCTTAAACTACAATCTCTATCCTCAGGCTAAAACAATGGTTTCAGGCTTGCAGACGGAAGGATATAATGAAAGTGACTGCAGAGTATGCCTATATCAATTTAAAACTCTGCAGTCAACATTTCACGGATTCCTGCTTTATGAATGTGGAGGAGAGAAGGAAATTGGTGTGGGATGCAGTTCCAACTCTGTTTGATATTCCAAACCCTCCTCGCAAATCTCCGAAGAGGAAGCCGCCCAAACTCCGTGATCCACCTCCTCCAGCAAAAAAAAAAAAAGGTTATTAAGTAACCCAGAGGAGCCTGATACAGGTAATTCATAGAATTGTCTTTTGTTCTTTACATTTAAACAAAACTCACAGTACTGTCTCTCTGAATGTGAGGATAAAATTACTGTACAGTACAGGTATACCTATTCAAAATTAACTGTTACAACACCATCTGATCATGTGTGCTAGACTTATGTTGGTATTTATAATGCTACTTATAGGTTCCAGGTACATTTACACCTTAATTGTTACAAATTTCCATAACTCATCATAGATAAATCAGATGCTGGTAGCCCATCTCTACCTGGTGCTGATGGAAACTCATCATCTCTACTTGATGCTGGAAGTTCCTCAACAACTGACCCAGATACACCATCAGAGCCCAAAACAGCTCATGTATTATCACAAACTGAAAATACACAAGTTAAATAATGATTTTCAAAGCTCTCAAGTTAAGAAGGAAAGTAGGAAATCTTTGATTTTAAAACTTAAGTAATATTTTATAAAGAAGTAATGCCTTTTTTTTTCTTTGGTGCTAATTGTACCGTACAGGTGTGTCTCAGTACTGTACTGTATTATCAATGTACTGTTGCAAAGTTTATGCCTTTTTTTCCTTGGTGCTAATTGTACCATACAGGTGTGTCTGTCAGTACTGTACTGTATTATCAATGTGCTGTACAACTATGAGTTGCAAAGTTTATACCCTTTTTTTGAGATGGTGATATCATTGTACTGTATACAGTACTATATGCTGTCTCTCACTATATCATTAATGTACTGTACAACTATGAGATGCAAAAGTTTTTCCCTTCTTTTAGAATAAAGATTAACTAAAGTACGGATCGATATCGGATATTTTTTCTAAACCTAGTTTTTTACCCATATCTTCGGTCCTACTAACACCAATTTTTCATGCAATTTATAGGTAGAAAATCGGGAATGCAGTACAACAATATATAATTCCTCCAGGTCCTGTCTTTTTGTCTTGTACCTTTTCTTCACTCCAAGGTCACAGAACCCAAAGTTTTTAGAGAGGGGGGAGGTGAATGAGGAAGGGTGGACTGCCGAGCGATGGTGTTTAATAAGGGACTAAACTTGTTTCTGTCATTTCCACCGGTACCCAGTTCAGCCATCCAGATTTCCCTGAAAAAGTAGTTAAAACAGACTGACTATTTACTAATTCTATTTTTCAAAGGTAATCCTTCAAATCTCTCTCTCTCTCTCTCTCACACACACACACACACACACACACACACACACACACACGAGGAAATCAATTTGATTTTTTTTTTTTACAGTTATACGTATGTAGTTATTAGGAAGTGTAATTATTTCCCCGTTTGCGAAAAACTGGGCCAAAGGGTGTGTTGGGATTATTTATGACAATACATGTCTTTAGTCTTCGATACTGTGGCCTTTTTTTATGTTCTGTGACCACAATAAATCTATTTATTCTTATAGTAATTAGTAATGGATTTACGTTCATTACTGGTGAAGAACACCCAAGTTAAAAATTAACGGATACTGAGAGGCAGACGGGAGCTAGAGTGTTGATTCCCTCCGGCCGCTTATGGCGCAACCATCGCCGCCCGGCTCAGCGACGACCGTAAAATAACACTGAGTGGCGGGTCCTTCTATAGTAGAAGATCCTTGCCTTCACAACTAAGCTAGTTGACATGTGAGCAAACACCCGGCCCAGCACACTTCTTTCCCTCGCAACACACTAATCCCTTATCAACATCACTGCCACACCTTACACACCTGTTCCTTGGTGCCTAAATAACCTCCACCACCTCTGTCACGGCACTGTCACCTCTATAAATGCTGAAAATATAATGGCACTCCAGTGAGGTCCACCGTGTGTCTTGGCTGGAGATAGACGCCATGATGAGCTGTGGCTCTCTAAACAAATTGACTCTCTTTTCCTTTCTCGCTAAAAATTCCAATACTATGTCTTTGTATGTGTTAAATTCTCAGTATTTTGAAAATTATCAGGGAATTATGTGTGGAATATTCAGTGTTATTATAGTTTTAGTCTAAATGTAGCCGTTAGGGGGAGAGGAGCTTCAAAATGTCGACATTACTAAACTGATTCGCAACACACAATATATAAAACTAATAAAAAATAACACAAATAAATCAGAAAAATGTGATTTTATCATAACTGAAGAACTTGACAATGTTGCCATATGTCTAACTTCACAGTCATGACTTTTTTTTTACTAATATATATATATATATATATATATATATATATATATATATATATATATATATATATATATATATATATATATATATATATATATATATATATATATATATATATATATATATATATATATATATATATATATATATATATATATTGGTTCTTTTCAAGTTTTGTGCATGGGTTGTGTTAAAATTGGTATGATATATAAGTTATTGAATATAATATGCTTTCAATGTTTGGTTTTGTAAAATGCTTATGCATGCTGATTGATTTTTTTTTTTTTTTTTTTTTACGGTAGGGCCTATAGCGCCTGTAGGCACACTTGAAGAGTGTATAGGAAGCGCTGTTCACCTTCCGCCCATTAGTGGCGCAGGCAATTTTATTTATAGTGGTACCCATATTAGGGCCCATATCACCGCCCAAGCTCATCTTGAGTGTAACCACCTAGAAACTCTGGATATCATGGTGACATGTAGGTAACTTTAAACCACTCCTCCACAAAAGCCAAATATCAAAATATACTGTCACTTACCTTGTCCCTCTTGACAAGACACGACAGGAGTAAGCCAAGGCTTACTCCTCACTGGTGCTGCAGAAAAATGCAAGCAGGGGTTGCACTGTCTCCAGCATTCTGTCATCAATGCAGCAACCACACTCACACACATCAACTGGTGAATGTAGACAAAGATTGATAAAGTGAGAATAAATACAAATAAAAATCTAAACAATATACATACATAGGTAATTTTCCAATAAATACTTTTGGGAAGTCAGTGCTTCTCCTGGTGTGTGCTGTGTGCTGTGTGCTGCACCAAGGGGACACACTCTGCCTCACTATATCATGGAATGTCCTCTCATTGCTAAATTTAGGCCACAAGGTCAACATGATTTGTACAGCCTCATTAACCATCTCCTAGACTCAGCCACTCTCAGGGATATACTCAGGGAATATCCTCAGTTTGCTCCCAGACTTTAGGATGTGTATGCAATAAGGCGTTCAATATCTGGACTTATTTATTCAAATACTTGTATTCTTCTTACGTATACTGTTTAGTGTTATATTTTGGATACTTTAACTTTAAGTCTTTGCCCAGGGGGTGGGTGGCTAGGTCCATCCTCCTCCTTTGTTGTCATTATTTATTAATTCAACAATAAATGTATCAATCAATCAGCATGCATAAGCATTTCACAAAACCAAACATTGAAAGCATTGTCAAGTTCTCCAGTTATGTTAAAATCACCTTTTTCTGATTTATTTGTGTTGTTTTTTATTAGTTTTATATATTGTGTGTTGCGAATCAGTTTAGTAATGTCGACATTTTGAAGCTCCTCTCCCCCTAACGGCTACATTTAGACTAAAACTATAATAACACTGAATATTCCACACATAATTCCCTGATAATTTTCAAAATACTGAGAATTTAACACATACAAAGACATAGTATTGGAATTTTTAGCGAGAAAGGAAAAGAGAGTCAATTTGTTTAGAGAGCCACAGCTCATCATGGCGTCTATCTCCAGCCAAGACACACGGTGGACCTCACTGGAGTGCCATTATATTTTCAGCATTTATAGAGGTGACAGTGCCGTGACAGAGGTGGTGGAGGTTATTTAGGCACCAAGGAACAGGTGTGTAAGGTGTGGCAGTGATGTTGATAAGGGATTAGTGTGTTGCGAGGGAAAGAAGTGTGCTGGGCCGGGTGTTTGCTCTCATGTCAACAAACTTAGTGGTGATGGCCGTGTGGTGTTTGGTGTTGCTTATAGACCCCTTAAGCACACTCAAACACCCAGCAACACATCCAGAACGTGCCCACATATACCCAAACACCCACACACACAAAGTGGAGTAATGACATTTCCGGCAGCACTAAGCGGCGAGACGAGAGCAATGCAAGCCTTCTTCACAACCCTCCACAGTGCCTCACGATCATTTATTTCAGGTATTTCTAAGGCCAGTCTCTTATTTGTATGCTTTCTCTAGGTGTCCTTTACATATGAGAGTGAAAACAGTGCCCAAATATTAAAAATGTGATGCGTATGACGAGCAATTGTCAGTATTACCAGCTATTATTTGCTTCTTTCACTCACTGTAAGCCAAACATGTGTCAGAATGTAGTCGCTAGTCTAGCATTGCATATTTCGTGGTCAAGTATTCCTGATGTGGCTTAATTGTGTTGTGGTGAGATGATAAATGCAACATAAGGATAATGGAACCCGCGCTGCAGTGTTCCCGGATGATGCCTCCTCCCCGGCCCCCGCATCCCTCCCCAGCCCCACCCCTGTCCCCTCCGTGGCAACCTGCGGGTTCCAATACTTTTTTTTTCATATATTCTCTAACAATAATATTACGCTTCCATGGTGTGTTTTTTATGGTTTCTATAAATATTTCGTTGTTTGAAGTGTGTTCCGCGCCTCTGTTTGGTAAATATGTGGCTTTTACTGTTGTTTTATAGCTTAAATATGAGCTGCCATAACCGTGAAAATTTTCCAACTCTCGTTTTGAACTTTTTATTTTAAGCTGTAACTGGGCCTTTATGGTATAAAAAAAACGCCGGTGCTCTTTTTAAGCGTGAAATCAGTCCGTTGAGTGAAATATGTGGACTTTGAAATGGTGTTTTGTCCCGTTTAACGTGGATTTTATTTTTTTATATTTTATTTGTTTACGTTTCTGCTTCACTGTCAAACTCGTTGTAGAATGCCTTAAATGAAAGCTCATACTCTGTAGAATGTGTTGAAATACTCACCAAGTGAAAATGGCTGGACTTTACAAGAGTTTTTAATGAGTTTAGAGTTTAATGCTTTTGTTTTACATAAATGCTCTCTCACTCGTTCACTTCTGGTTCTAGGTCAGTGTTGGATGCCTGAGAAGAGAGTTTATATTGTCTAATATTTTTCGAAAGAAATTTAAAGTCGAAATGGTTGGACGTTTTGGCAGCGTCATAAGTGGAAGTGTTTATATACTTTTTATATACTGAATTTAGACAGTTCTTTAAAACTAGTTAAGCAGGAGATGTTTTGATGTTTTGGATATTTGTTAAAGTATCTCTCAAGTCATAAAATAGCAAGCATTCGGCCTTGGCCTCGTTTTTTCTATAGGTCATTTTTAAAATTATATACGTAATTCAACCGAGTCGCCGTTGTTCCCGCGCACTTGATGACGTCACAGCCAATCATAGCCCCGGGCTGGCGTCCTTCCCTCCGTACCGGCCAGTTCGTCAATATTTTCCCTAATATCTAGTGATTTGTACGTGTTTTCGTGTGTTTCTTAGCTCAGATGTGCAGATAGTAGTAGTATAAAGAAGAAGGAAGGAGAAATAAAGGAGGATGAGCACGGAGGAAGGAAAAAGGGAGGAATAAGTGGAGGAGCAGGCAAGCCACAACAATTACTCTCCCTCAACTTCCTCAATATTTTGCCTAATATCTCGTGTTTTCTAAGTGTTTTGATGTGTTTCTAGGTTCAGGCGTGTAAATGGCAAGAGTAGATGAAAGAAAAAAGGAAGAGGACGAAGAAGAAAGGAAAAATGAAAGTGGAAGAGGAGGAGGAGCCAAAACACAATATTCAGGTAAGTCCCCCTTTTAATCTTACCGTTCTTTATAATGCATTTTGGTGTTTTTGGATATATCAGAAGTAGTTTAAATGTGCTTGGTAGTGTTGCAGGGTATTTTGGGTGTTATGAGTGTGTTTTGGGTGTACTTTGTGTGTTTTCAGTGTGTGTTAGATGTTTTTAGGTATATTACATATCTTGAGTGTGGTGTAGAGGGGTGTTTGAATATATGGGTGTGTTCTGATTGTGGTTAGGGAAATTTTGAGGTGTTGAAAGGTGTATTGAGTGTGTTTTGGATTAGTTTTAAGAGTTTTAAGTGGTCTGTGCGTGTGTGTGGAGTGTCGTGGGAGTGATTTTGGTGTATGCTGTGTGTTTCTAGTTGAATTATGGGTTCATTTCTTAATATTTTGAAGTGTTGCATAGTGTTTTGGTTAATTTACTTACTTAAGGAGCCACCATTGAGACAGAGGGAATCCAGCGGCAGTGTAGGAAGCGGAACACAGAGCTGGCCGGACTCCAGGAAGCTCAGAGCCGGAGGGAGGCAGATGAGCTGGAGAAGAATCTGGCGGATGACTCTGGTCTGCTGAAGGAGCTGCTGGACCATTTGTCTGAGGCAGAGAAGGACAACCTGCTGCTGCTTCAGTACTCTGCAGAGGATACTTCAAAGATCAAGGTGAGAAAAGTACTACAGGAATAAAAACTATCATCTTATTTAGTATTACACGTTTCTCCCTTATAATATATCATTCAGTGTTGGCTACATTTCTCTCTTATATTCCAAGTTATACATACACCCATAGGAGACTGAGTCATTCTGTCTTCCCCTCAAATCTTCCCCTTCAACTAACTAGCACTAGTTTGACAATGTTTAAAAACAGATTAGATAAGCACTTAAATTTATTAGATTTATAATTATGTATAGCACTGCATGATAGTTTTTATAAGAAATTTACTATAGTTAAACAAGACATGATCCCCATGTATGGGGACCACAAATTGTAGAGGATTTCGCTGCAGGACTTAGCCCTGTTAATGGGCCAAATATTTAGAATTAGTATATAATGTATTGTGTACTTGTAAGTGTATCTTTAAGTACTGATGATGAGGTCGCTGTGCGACTGATACAGGATAACCTAGATGGGCCCTGGTGGCCCTTTGTTATCCTATTATTTATGTTATGTTATATGTTAGGTTTAACTAGTATCCTGTAATCTTTTAATCTCTTCAATACTGGCACACATTTTTACCTTGCTATATGTATACAATTAGACCATTTCATTGACATTAGGAAAGGTTTATGAAGGTCAAAAGATTAATGGCCAGAGTCTTCACTATTTTAACTCCTCAAATGAGTTTCTGAAGCTGTATAAAATCACCAAATAATGAATATGGAAACGTGTCATGGTACTGACGGGGTTAAATCAGAACATAAGTGTAGCTGGATAAATGCACACACTAATCCTTCTTACCTTACCCTTCCTCCTTGGCCAGAGTCTGAGTGTGCACCTGAAGCAGGAGTGTGGGCAGGTGGCTCAGGCTGAGGCAGAACTGTCCACAGCACAGGGAGAGGTGCAGGTGGCTCAGGCCTGTCTGGACCAGCTGGGAATTGCATTCTTCCAGTCCGCTGCTCACCGGGACCACCTCCTGGCACAGTGGGAGGCAACCCTGGACCACATCTTCCATAAGGCCAATGAAAACTGCCTGCATTGACGTGTGTGTGTGTGTGTGTGTGTGTGTGTGTGTGTGTGTGTGTGTGTGTGTGTGTGTGTGTGTGTGTGTGTGTGTGTGTGTGAAAGGAAAGCCGTAAAACTAATTCTTCTGTTGAGTTGATGCAATCTTCACTGATATAAACGCAGACCTAAGCAAGGACCCACAGCACACACTGGTTTACCACTGCCTGCCCCTTCATAAAGAGACTGTTCCCTACCTTGCATCCATTCCAACACAGACCACAAGTAACACTGCACAAAGAGTGACTAATGTAGGAATATTACTTACATATTAACTTTGAAAAAACACCTAACACTATACTTAAACACATACTATACACTCTCATACACTTCCCCTTTTCCCTTCATGGTTGTGTACATTTGCAGGACTCATTGGCAGTGCAGCAGAAGATTGCAACACTGAGGAGAGAGGTGGAGCAGGAAACACAGATCCTACTGCAGGTGAAGGACTCCTGTCAAGAGGCTGTGGAGAACCTGCGGGTGGTGGAGGAGGAGGCACGGTGGGTGAGTGGCCAGATACAAGTCACCACAGCCACCAGGGAGCAGATTCAGGCCCAGGTAATCTTTTGGTACATGTATTTTTAATTTCTAAATTCACAGCAGGTAGAAATCTAAGCAAGTCACTGAAATGTTTGAAAATAAAGAAGTTATAGCAATCTTAAGATTACCCTTGTATTAGTCACTGTGCCGATAACTCATTAATTTATATCAATCTGAAAATGAAGGTACTTTATTGACAAATGTAAGAGGAAAGTGTATTATCTGTAACATTTAAACATTCTTCTGTATAGTTATTCAGTTAACCATTAGTTGTGAGTTGTAGTTGCCTTTAACCCTTAACTTCCGGGGATTAAAATATTTTTTCCTGTCTAATGACGGGGAAAAATGGTACACCTAAAAATTGTCAGAACACAGTTTGAATACTGATAATTATTTTCTCTGTGTTATTCTGAATACAATGATGTACTTTCCAGCTCGATATGACGTCTGAGAGTTTAGTTATTGCCTTATCAAAGTTTCCTCCTCCGGGCACGGTGTGACCAGTCAAGAGGAAACAGCCCGGAGAGCGACGCGTCTCTCTCTCTCTCTCTCTCTCTCTCTCTCTCTCTCTCTCTCTCTCTCTCTCTCTCTCTCTCTCTCTCTCTCTCTCTCTCTCTCTCTCTCTCTCTCTCTCTCTCTCTCTCTCTCTCTCTCTCTCTCTCTCTGTGTGTGTGTGAGAGAGAGAGAGAGAGAGAGAGAGAGAGAGAGAGAGAGAGAGAGAGAGAGAGAGAGAGAGAGAGAGAGTAGGGGGAGGAAGGAAGGACATATTATCACTGATTTCTGAGACACGTGTGTGTGTGTGTGTGTGTGTGTATGTGTGTGTGTGTGTGTGTCATATATCACTGATTTCTGAGACACGTGTGTGTGTGTGTGTGTGTGTGTGTGTGTGTGTGTGTGTGTGTGTGTGTGTGTGTGTGTGTGTGTGTGTGTGTGTGTGTGTGTGTGTGTCTCTCTCTCTCTCTCTCTCTCTCTCTCTCTCTCTCTCTCTCTCTCTCTCTCTCTCTCTCTCTCTCTCTGACAAGTGTTTCTTCTTCTATATATTCACTGTCACTTTCTTCTAGCTCAGAACCACTGCTAAGTAAAAGGGTTCTGCCTTGCTCCATGGTGATTTACAATCTGACCCGATCCTTCGCTGTTATCACTGACCTTTCTACCCAGCGTCACCGGAGTTGCCAAGTGTCGCCCATAAAACGGGAAAACAGTTCAGTTACCTCTAAAATTAGAGCTCTTGTGGAAACACTTGTGTGGTAAAGATGCCAGATACTTACTCACCATCCGCCTCAAGAGAGCGCGCGAGACTTAAAATTACGCCGGGAAAAATCTTGATTACTGGGACGAATCCCGTCACTTCGGACGTTCTGACGCAAACGTTTATATACGACCGCCGGAAGTTAAGGGTTAAACTCTCTTTTGTATAAGCATTGTGTTTACCCTGAGGTGTGGGCAATTGAGAATGCACTGGACAAGATCAACAAGGAGATGGAGAGCTTGGACCAGAGGCTTGCAGAGCAGAGGACCTTGCTGGAAGAGAAAAGAGCCTTCCATGCCTGCCTGAAGCACCGATGTGGCAAGGCTGAGGACAAGCTCACCCTCAACACTGAGCTGGTCATGTCAGCTGAGGAAACACTGCATTCCTTGGAGACAATAGTTAAGGTGAGACGATTCAGAGAGGACTGTTAAGGGAAGAGCTTTTAAAGACAGGAGAATAAGAGAAGAGGTAAGAGGTTCTCTCTCTCTCTCTCTCTCTCTCTCTCTCTCTCTCTCTCTCTCTCTCTCTCTCTCTCTCTCTCTCTCTCTCTCTCTCTCTCTCTCTCTCTCTCTCTCTGGGAAAACCACCTGCTTCTACATAGTTATCTATCTTTTTACCAGACTGGCAATCCCACACTGGGCAGCCCAAACAAAGCATCGCACATACACACATGGACACTCACATTTATCTCTCACACTCTTATTCTGGCGTACGGTGGGAAGGACCAGTCTTATTGAACACATTTTACTATATAATATATAAAGATTAACACAACTGAACCTTCATGTTGACAGGAGGCAGAAGTTGTGGCAAGGGGGCTGGAGAAGCAGAAGGAGAGGGTGGCAGAGGCAGAACAGCACCACAGGCAGGCCTTGGCTAAGGTATGAGGCCAATAAGAATCAAACTTAAGTCACAAAAGGATGTAGATGAATTGGTGGAGAAGTCATGGAGGCTAGCCCAGCAGGAAACAACAAGGAAAATTTGGTTGAGAAGAGATCTCGGTGAAAAGGAAAGAGAAATGTTAAATGAGTTGAGAAAGGAGGCTTTGAAAAAAAATGAAGAGAGGACAGAAGAGGAGAAGAAAGAGTTTTTCTGGAGAATCTTGGATATGAGACTGAGGAAGTGGTTCATAACCCAGAAAAGTACAGTAAGAAAGGACTAAAGAAACTTACGTATGAGCGGAATGTAATGTATTCCAACATAAATGGAGTGATATCGGGATTTTAGAACTCAACGATTACTTGAGGACAAGAACCCAGATATTGTGGGTCTTACTGAAACAAAACTGAGAGAGGAGAAGACCTGATGATGGTTGGAGAAGGAAATATAATGTTTGGAAAAGAAATAGAGTAGGTAAGATGGGAGGAGGAGTGATGTTGCTGGTTAAAAAGATATAAAGGTGGATCAAGTGAAAGAAGGTATGGGAAAGGCAGAAGTGCTAAAGATCAGAGCAGAAACTAATGAAGGAAAAAGAGGCACTACATAGTGGTGTACGTACCACCTAAGACAAATGCATGGTCAGTACAGGAATATGAAGAAATGATAAGTGATACAGGAACATGTCTGGAAGAAATGTTGGGTGGCTGTGAACGAACTATAATGATGGGAGATTTTAATTGTAAAGAGGTGTGTTGGGAGGACTGGTCAATGGAAGGATCAGAGACAACATGGGGAAATACACTATTGACACTGGCAATGGAAAATGTGTTAACTCAGTGGGTCAAAGAAGATACTAGGTTTGGAGGAGAGGGAGCATCGTCAAGACTGGACTTGGTCTTTAGTACAGAGCCAATGGTCATTGAGGAGATGAGGGTGGAGTGCCCTTTAGCAAAGAGTGATCATGCAGTTTTGGAGTTCAAGGTGATAGATGAAGAGAAATCTAGAAGAAATGAAGAATATAAAGTGGGAAGATGGAATTATGCCAAGACAGATTTTGGAAACCTAAAGAAATTCTTTCAAGAGACAAATTGGATGAAATTCAAGAGTGCTAAGGAGCAAATGAAAAGTGGAAGGAATTTATAAAAATATACAAAGAAGGTGAGAAAAATTTGTACCAATAAGACAACATAGAGAAGTTGGAAAGCAGGACTGGTTTAACGATAGATGTGAAAAGGCTAGAACAAGAAAAGAGGATGCATGGAAGAGGTGGAGAAGGAAAAGACGGATTAAGCAGTGGGAAAGTTACAAAAGAGCAAGAAATGAATATGTGTTGATTAGAAGAGAAGAAAGAAAGAAACAAGAAAAGGATATAATTGATAAATGTAAAGACCAACCAAGGCTTTTTACAGACATGTGAACAACAACATCAAAAATAGAGAAAGTATTGAAAGTTTAGAAGTAAATGGAGTATGCAGTGAAGATCCCAGGAAATGGCAGAGGCTATGAATGGATGCTTTCGGAAGGTATTCACAAAGGAGACTGCTTTTGACAAACCACTGGTAATGGAACAGAAAGGGATTATGAAGGAGTTTCAAGTAACTGTGGAGGAGATCAAGAATATGATGGGGAGTTTAGAAGTGAGAAAAGCTGTGGGACCTGATGGGGTATCAGGATGGATTTTAAGAGAATGCAGGAGCAACTGGCAGAAAAAGTTTGTGAAGTAATTGATGCCTCATTAAGGGAAGGTGTAGTGCCCCAAGACTGGAAAAGAGCTAACATTGTCCCAATCTATAAATCAGGTAACAAGAGAGACCCATTGAACTATAGACCAGTGTCACTTACAAGTGTGGTAGCTAAGATGTGTGAGAGGGTGGTGAAGAATAGATGGACAGACTTCTTGGAGAAAAATGACATACTTTGTGAGTGTCAATTTGGTTTTAGAAAAGGGCGTTCATGCACGACAAACCTGATATGTTACTATTCGAGGGTGATAGATGTAATACAGGAAAGAGATGGTTGGGCTGATGGAATATATCTGGATTTAAAAAAGGCCTTTGATAAGGTACCACACCGGAGACTGATCTGGAAACTTGAAATGGTAGGAGGAGTGCATGGCAGTTTACTAAAATGGATGGAAGACTTTTGGTAGGAAGAGAAATGAGAACAATAATTAAGGACAGACCATCAGAATGGGGCTTGGTGGAGAGTGGAGTTCCACAGGGATCAGTGTTGGCACCAGTAACACACACACACACACACACACACACACACACACACACACACACACACACACACACACCACTAATCAAATTAATTCTTCACCAAAAAGTCACCATTCTGATCTCCCACACACCCACACAGGAGGGCGAGATACAGCATCTCAGCCGGCAGATTCACTACCTGACCCACGACAGCAACAATAACACAGCAGCAGAGGTGGAGCAGCATAAACAGCTGGAGGTGTTACAGCAACACCTACAGGACACCACAACCACCATCAGAGTCCTTACCAAACATCTGGCCAGCCTTAAGGTCAGAGTGTGAGCTAACTGAGTTAAGGTTATAAGCTGGTTAACTTGGTTGATAATCAATGTGCCCAGTTGGTATTAATTTTCTTGCTGGTAAACTTCAATTGGTAATGTGATAATCTATGTACCCAGTTTGTATTCATTTTCTTGCTGGAAAACTTCAACTGTTAGTGTGTTAATGGTGGGCACTGTTCCCCAGACTGCTCGCTTCACAGAGCAGATGAATGTCTCGCAGCTGGAGAAACAAAAGCAGAAGATAGAAGCAGAGTTAACCACTGTCAGGATGAACAACCACAGTGCTGAAAGGTTTGTATCATATGAATAATCATTTACTGTTCTTATTCCATTGTAAATTGCATTGATTTGAAGAAAATTGATCTCTTCACTAAACAGTTAAAGCATGGATGGTTCACTATTTGATAACAGTATTGTTATCCACAAGATGATTCCTCTTCACTATGACCTAATGGGGCTGAGTGTGAATGATGTGTGAGTTGGCTCTTTGTCTGGGCTGCCCCATGTGAGATTGCCAGCCTGATACACAGATAGATGGTCTGGGACAAAGATATATAGATAGACAGAGACACAGATTATTATTGGGACTGAGAGTATGAATGATGTGTGTGAGTGTGGTGCTTTGTCTGGGACACCCAATGTGGGATTGCCAGCTTCATAAAGATAGACTGATTGTGTAGTGTGGTGACAATGAAGGAAGTTATGTATGTTTTTGTATGTGTGTGTGTACTCAGGGAACTGGCTCGGCTCACCACAGAGAGGGAGGAGGTGCGTGTGGACATTGGTCTGGGGCAGCTCCACCTGCAGCGACGCATGAGGCAGCTGCAGGCCGCCGCCACCCAGGCTGCCAAGCTGTGTGGCCAGAAGGATAACGTGGAGCAGGTAAGCTATTGAATGGAATGTTGTGTGTTGTATCAGCTGGAAATCTTTATTGTGTCTTATGACACATAAAGACCAGGTCAAAATCAAAATCATACATTTGGTAAAAGCAATGAAAAATTCTGTAATTCAAAGTACTAACTGATGATATTCAGCAGTAGAATGTAGAGAACATTTATACTGCATAGCATTAATAACAAAAAGCAAGTGATAATAAGAAAATTACTTGAAGTTTGTTGCCATCGTGTCACTGTAGCTAGTGAAGGAGCAGATCAGTGAAGTGAAGGCACGCGTTCAGGAGACAGAGCGAGGCAAGAGGGTGGTGGAGGCAGAGCTGCACCTACTGTCCTTTCAGGTGCACCAGGCTTCCTCTAGACTCCACCAGCTCAGAGACAAGTAAGAACAGCTGAGTAGTCGCAAAGAAATTGTTTTGACTTATAAATACAAAAGCTTGGTGAGAATTTAATTGATTTTCTGAACAAGACAAAATTAGGTTGTCTGATAATTATCTGAGAATGAATATATTCAAGATTTAATGGGTTCACCTTGATTTGATAGTTTAATAAAGGAAACATTGCAGTGTAAGTATCATATATTAATAAAAATTTCCTCAACTCAGCCATAACTCCATAACTCTATAATATTCTATAAGTGTATTTTTTTCCTTCACAACCACGGATCATGGAATTCCAACACATTTATATTTCCACTACCTGTGTATATACTCCCAATACACAAATGACCACAGTACTTTTATAAATATTCCCAGTACATTTATATTTCCAGTAGTTTCATAAACACTCCCAGTACCTCTAAGAACATTCCCAATACCCAAATGTTTGCAGTACCTTCATAAATATTCCCAGTACATTTATATTTCCAGTATCCTCCTTAATGTTCCCATTACCTCCAAGAATATTCCCAGTACCTTTATAAATATTCCCAGTACATTTATATTTCCAGAGTCCTCATAAATATTCCTATTACCTTCAAGAATATTCCCAATACCCAAATGTTCCCAGTACCTTTATAGTTATTCCCAGTATATTCATGTTTCCAGTAGACTCCTAAAAAATTTCTATTACCTTCTGAATATTTCCTCGGTGGTGTGTAGGTGGAAGGAGAGCGGGCCGGGCTGCAGGAGGCTGGAGACTTGCTTGACTGGGAAGTGAGACAGGCAGAGGAGGAGGTGGAGGCCCTGCAACAGATGGTTCAGCTCATGACCGTCGAGGGACAGCAATACCGTTCAAAGCTCCACCTCATCTTCTTCCACCACAGTGAGTCCTTACAAGTCTTACATGTCTGCAGTTTTGTCTCTTCTTAAACTGCTTTTAACCCTTTCAGTAACATGATGCATTTCCACAGTCATTCTGTTTACCATTTGGTGATTTTATACAGCTTCAGAAACTTGTGTGGGAATTAAATTAGTGAAGACTGTAGCCATTAATCTTCTGACCTCCATACACCCTTCCTAACGTCAATAAAACCATCTAATCATTTACAAATTTAAGATAAAAAATGTGTGCCAGTATTGAAGGGGTTAAGAAGAAAACAGAAAAAGGATGTATATAAACCTTACTAGATAATTTGTTTATCTTTTTCTTTTTATGCTGTGTTTCGGTGAGGAACACAGAATATTGATTTGTATTTGCATAATCCAGATTAGATATGTGATATATGTAGTGGTCTATCTATATTTTTTTTTTTTTTTTTTTTTTTTTTTTTAAGTGAGGTCTGTTTCCCTTATCCTATTGACCTCCCTCGCCTCCTCTCAGAGTGACGTGGAGCTGAGGATCGGCCAGGAGTGTCTCAGGAGCATTCACTCTCTCCTTGGTGAGGTGGTGTCTTCTCATCCTGAGGCAAACCAAGCCATGGTCATCTACTGCCAGCAAGCCAACATTCCGCCCCCGGACATACACACACTCATGAAGAGGGAATCGTACGGCTCAAGGTACAGGACTTAGCTGGTTTGTTGAGTGTTTTGGCAAGTAGTGGTTGAGGATGGGATATAAGCTAGGTTTTCCAGACGGCTTCACATGAGATAATTTGTTTTATTGAATGTTTTGAAAGTGAAGTTAACAATTAAGAAACTTGCCATAGGGTCTGTGTACTCAGTGAGTGATACATTGTTACAATTACTGTGTTAGTTTATTAGCCATACCTAGTGTTAATTGTAAACCTTGCCTTGTGTTCAGCTGCTGACTGACTGATTCTGTGATCTCATAAATGCACAAAGCCATCCATTGCCGCACCAAGCAATATTTCTCACTCGTGCAGGTCCAGCTTGGGCACCCTTCAGTTCTCCTGAAGCAGCAGCACCAGGAGTGGCAGGAGCAGCAGCAGCAGCAGCAGCAGCAGCAGGCAGGGCAGGGAGTGAGTCAGCCAGGTCCTCTCGACTCTCCCAACACTCACAGGACTCGGGTCGTTCTGGGTCACCAATTGCACGGTCCAAGTGAGCCTCAAGGCCATCCACTTACAAACATTCCTCCATGCCAAAGATCACAGTCATCAATCCAGGTAAAGCACTTGAAGAGTGCTGTGCCCTCCTTGTCTGCCTCAATGCCCAGTAGATCACTGTCTTGAAATATCACACTTGTGAAACAAATGCAGAGTAGTTTCATCTCTAACAAATTGCATGTGTATTCATTCACTATGCACACCTTATGTCAGCAAAATTGACTGATATTTGCTGACTTTGTTTACAGCTTTCCCATCCAAGGAACAGAGATGGCCACACCATTACCAAGGCAGGAAGTTCTTCAAGAGGCCAAACAAACACACTTAGGTAGCAGAACTTACCACAACCAAGTTCCTTAAGCCCTTAGATGGTAAGACTTACCACTACTAAGCCAAGTTCTTCAAGAGGCCAAACAAACACCCTTATGAGAGCAAAGGACCTGTCATTACCAAAGCAAGTTCCTTAAGAGAATAGTGTTGGACTCTTTATGATGGCTGATTTTTAAACAAACAGCTGTACATTGCCAAACAAACTTCCAGGGACTGAATTGTATATGATATATTCTGGAAATTGAATGTCATTTTATGCATAAGAATAAAAATATCTTTCATGGCTTCTCCTTTAACTGTATCACCATAAGAAACAAATTAGTTTAAAAATGATCCAATTTCCATTAAAAAATTCAGGAAAAACTTCATAACAGCAATATGTAGTCTGAAAACAGAGGAACCAATTATGTATGTATGTGTGTGTGTGTGTGAGATGATACAATTTCCATTAAAAATTTCAGAAAACTTCATAACAGCAATATGCAGTCTGAAAACAGAGGAACCAATGATGTATGTGTGTGTACATATGGTGCTTTGGAATAAAGATGGATAGTGAGATATACTATCTTAAACTAAAAACTTGATGTTTCATAAAGCCAGAAAGTGCAACGACAAGTGTATTTACCTTGCATTTTACAGATGTCAGAAGGACCCAAGAGGAGGCTGAGTACACTAACAAATGAAAACATAGGCTGGTAAGTTGTTCTTGAGTGCTCTGAAGTTGTCTTGTGTAGCTCAACTCAGCTCTTACATTCTTCTTATTTTCTTATACTCAAAACTGAAGCCTGATAATTGTGGTGACGAGACAAGGCCATATATTATCTCCATTGCATTTTGAGCCATAGACAGGTAAAGATAAAATAAAATAGTATGACAAAACAAGAATTAAAGTCAAGCTATGTTGTGTGTCATCTCAACATAGAGAGTTTTGAAGCTTGGGTCTCTTGGAGGGCAGAGGAGCAGAATCTGAATCTGGGTAATGTAGAATTAATTCTTTGAAGAAGAGTGAGTTGTCACGCTGGTGAGTCAGGATATCCAGTGGAACATCCCCACTTGGTCTCCTAGTGAAAGATGCTTTGCTGTTGCTAGAATGCTGTCAATGGTGTAGAGATCTTCCCCTGTGTGTGTGATGGCTTTGCTCTCCTTGCCATGACAAGCTTGTGAGCCTCCAATAAACATACACAAGATCTTCAATATTTTTCCTTTGGCTTTTTGTTATCCTTGTTTTTGGACTGTCCCTAATTCTGGAAATAGAGTTACATAAAATGTACCAATAAATGATGTGGAGAAGGATGAGAGATTGGTACTGTTTTCACTGTTCACATCTAAACACAATACTGTTTAACCTCTTCAAGAATTATCCAAGAAACTAATCATTTCATCAGCAAACAATACATTATTGGAGCATCCTTTTACAATTTCAATCCATACAGAAAATACTAAATAAGTATGACTATGAATTATGTCATGCATTGAGGAGGTAAATGAGTTGCAACAATGTAAGTCTTGCTAGAAGACTTCCCACCTGAAGGCAGTGTGAGTGGACCAATCAGAGTGTGCAGTAAGAAGGTCCACCACTACTCTCTTCTAGTCCACCTCTTCAGGTGGCTCCTCAAGCACTAATGAGTGACTGGAACAGTGATTTGCTTGGCTGGAGAAACAAGGTAACGCCAGCAATTCTCCAGCAATAATGCATATCCATTCTGATGCCAGTTTGGAGTGTTCTGAAACCAAGTAGATTAAGATATACCATCTTTCATAAGAGAACTGAACTTCTGAGTATTCACTGAGTATGTATTGACTCCACGAAACCCAAATATCAAAGTATACTGTCACTTACCTTGCCCCCTCTTGACAAGACACGACAAGAGTAAGCCAAGGCCTTCACTGGTGGTGCAGAAAAATGCAAGCAGGGGTTGCATTCTGTCATGAATGCAGCAACCACACTCACACACATCAACTGGTGAATGTAGACAAAGATTGATAAAGTGAGAATAAATACAAATAAAAATCTAAACAATATACATACATAGGTAATTTTCCAATAAATACTTTTGGGAAGTCAGTGCTTCTCCTGGTGTGTGGTGTGTGCTGTGTGCTGCACCAAGGGGACACACTCTGCCTCACTATATCATGGAATGTCCTCTCATTGCTAAATTTAGGCCACAAGGTCAACATGATTTGTACAGCCTCATTAACCATCTCCTAGACTCAGCCACTCTCAGGGATATACTCAGGGAATATCCTCAGTTTGCTCCCAGACTGTAGGATGTGTATGCAATAAGGCGTGCAATATCTGGACTTATTTATTCAAATACTTGTATTCTTCTCACGTATACTGTTTAGTGTTATATTTTGGATACTTTAACTTTGAGTCTTTGCCCAGTGGGTGGGTGGCTAGGTCCATCCTCCTCCTTTGTTGTTATTATTTATTAATTCAACAATAAATGTATCAATCAATCGGCATGCATAAGCAGGTCACAAAATCAAACATTGAAAGCATATTATATTCAATAACTTACATATGCTAATCATACAAATTTTAACACAACCCATGCACAAAACTTGAAAAGAAGCAATATATATATATATATATATATATATATATATATATATATATATATATATATATATATATATATATATTTATATAATAAAATAATAGTAAATAAAAAAAAAAAAAAAGCGTGACTGTGATGTTAGACATATGGCAACATTGTCAAGTTCTCCAGTTATGTTAAAATCACCTTTTTCTGATTTATTTGTGTTATTTGTTATTAGTTTTATATGTTGTGTGTTGCGAATCAGTTTAGTAATGTCGACATTTTGAAGCTCCTTTCTCCCGAACGGCTACATTTATCATTAATAATAACACTGAATATTCCACACATAATTTCCTGATAATTTTCAAAATACTGATAATTTAACACATACAAAGACATAGTATTGGAATTTATAGCGAGAAAGGAAAAGAGAGTCAATTTGTTTAGAGAACCACAGGTGATCATGGCGTCTATCTCCAGCCAAGACACACGGTGGACCTCACTGGAGTGCCATTATATTTTCAGCATTTATAGAGGTGACAGTGCCGTGACAGAGGTGCTGGAGGTTATTTAGGCACCAAGGAACAGGTGTGTAAGGTGTGGCAGTGATGTTGATAAGGGATTAGTGTGTTGCGAGGGAAAGAAGTGTGCTGGGCCGGGTGTTTGCTCTCATGTCAACAAACTTAGTGGTGATGGCCGTGTGGTGTTTGGTGTTGCTTATAGACCCCTTAAGCACACTCAAACACCCAGCAACACATCCAGAACGTGCCCATATATACCCAAACACCCACACACACAAAGTGGAGTAATGACATTTCCGGCAGCACTAAGCGGCGAGACGAGAGCAATGCAGGCCTTCTTCACAACCCTCCACAGCGCCTCACGATCATTTATTTCAGGTATTTCTAAGGCCAGTCTCTTATTTGTATGCTTTCTCTAGGTGTCCTTTACATATGAGAGTGAAAACAGTGCCCAAATATTAAAAATGTGATGCGTATAACGAGCAGTTGTCAGTATTACCAGCTATTATTTGCTTCTTTCACTCACTGTAAGCCAAACATGTGTCAGAATGTAGTCGCTAGTCTAGCATTGCATATTTCGTGGTCAAGTATTCCTGATGTGGCTTAATTGTTTTGTGGTGAGATGATAAATGCAACATAAGGATAATGGAACCCGCGCTGCAGTGTTCCCGGATGATGCCTCCTCCCCGGTCCCCGCATCCCTCCCCAGCCCCACCCCTGTCCCCTCCGTGGCAACCTGCGGGTTCCAATACTTTTTTTTTCATATATTCTCTAACAATAATATTACGCTTCCATGGTGTGTTTTTTATGGTTTCTATAAATATTTCGTTGTTTGAAGTGTGTTCCGCGCCTCTGTTTGGTAAATATGTGGAGTTTACTGTTGTTTTATAGCTTAAATATGAGCTGCCATAACCGTGAAAATTTTTCAACTCTCGTTTTGAACTTTTTATTTTAAGCTGTAACTGGGCCTTTATGGTATAAAAAAAACGCCGGTGCTCTTTTTAAGCGTGAAATCAGTCCGTTGAGTGAAATATGTGGACTTTGAAATGGTGTTTTGTCCCGTTTAACGTGGATTTTATTTTTTTATATTTTATTTCTTTACGTTTCTGCTTCACTGTCAAACTCGTTGTAGAATGCCTTAAATGAAAGCTCATACTCTGTAGAATGTGTTGAAATACTCACCAAGTGGAAATGGCTGGACTTTACAAGAGTTTTTAATGAGTTTAGAGTTTAATGCTTTTGTTTTACATAAATGCTCTCTCACTCGTTCACTTCTGGTTCTAGGTCAGTGCTGGATGCCTGAGAAGAGAGTTTATATTGTCTAATATTTTTCGAAAGAAATTTAAAGTCGAAATGGTTGGACGTTTTGGCAGCGTCATAAGTGGAAGTGTTTATATACTTTTATATACTGAATTTAGACAGTTCTTTAAAACTAGTTAAGCAGGAGATGTTTTGATGTTTTGGATATTTGTTAAAGTATCTCTCAAGTCATAAAATAGCAAGCATTCGGCCTTGGCCTCGTTTTTTCTATAGGTCATTTTTAAAATTATATACGTAATTCAACCGAGTCGCCGTTGTTCCCGCGCACTTGATGACGTCACAGCCAATCATAGCCCCGGGCTGGCGTCCTTCCCTCCGTACCGGCCAGTTCGTCAATATTTTCCCTAATATCTAGTGATTTGTACGTGTTTTCGTGTGTTTCTTAGCTCAGATGTGCAGATAGTAGTAGTATAAAGAAGAAGGAAGGAGAAATAAAGGAGGATGAGCACGGAGGAAGGAAAAAGGGAGGAATAAGTGGAGGAGCAGGCAAGCCACAACAATTACTCTCCCTCAACTTCCTCAATATTTTGCCTAATATCTCGTGTTTTCTAAGTGTTTTGATGTGTTTCTAGATTCAGGCGTGTAAATGGCAAGAGTAGATGAAAGAAAAAAGGAAGAGGACGAAGAAGAAAGGAAAAATGAAAGTGGAAGAGGAGGAGGAGCCAAAACACAATATTCAGGTAAGTCCCCCTTTTAATCTTGCCGTTCTTTATAATGCATTTTGGTGTTTTTGGATATATCAGAAGTATTTTAAATGTGCTTGGTAGTGTTGCAGGGTATTTTTGGTGTTATGAGTGTGTTTTGGGTGTACTTTGTGTGTTTTGAGTGTGTGTTAGATGTTTTTAGGTATATTACATATCTTGAGTGTGGTGTAGAGGGGTGTTTGAATATATGGGTGTGTTCTGATTGTGGTTATGGAAATTTTGAGGTGTTGTATGGTGTATTGAGTGTGTTTTGGATTAGTTTTAAGAGTTTTACGTGGTCTGTGCGTGTGTGTGGAGTGTCGTGGGAGTGATTTTTGTGTATGCTGTGTGTTTCTTGTTGAATTATGGGTTAATTTCTTAATATTTTGAAGTGTTGCATAGTGTTTTTGGTTAATTTATTTAGTTAAGGAGCCACCATTGAGACAGAGGGAATCCAGCGGCAGTGTAGGAAGCGGAACACAGAGCTGGCCGGCCTCCAGGAAGCTCAGAGCCGGAGGGAGGCAGGTGAGCTGGAGAAGAATCTGGCGGATGACTCTGGTCTGCTGAAGGTGCTGCTGGACCATTTGTCTGAGGCAGAGAAGGACAACCTGCTGCTGCTTCAGTACTCTGCAGAGGATACTTCAAAGATCAAGGTGAGAAAAGTACTACAGGAATAAAAACTATCATCTAATTTAGTATTACACGTTTCTCCCTTATAATATATCATTCAGTGTTGGCTACATTTCTCTCTTATATTCCAAGTTATACATACACCCATAGGAGACTGAGTCATTCTGTCTTCCCCTCTGTCTGAGGCAGAGAAGGACAACCTGCTGCTGCTTCAGTACTCTGCAGAGGATACTTCAAAGATCAAGGTGAGAAAAGTACTACAGGAATAAAAACTATCATCTTATTTAGTATTACACGTTTCTCCCTTATAATATATCATTCAGTGTTGGCTACATTTCTCTCTTATATTCCAAGTTATACATACACCCATAGGAGACTGAGTCATTCTGTCTTCCCCTCAAATCTTCCCCTTCAACTAACTAGCACTAAATAGCACTAGTTTGACAATGTTTAAAAACAGATTAGATAAGCACTTAAATTTATTAGATTTATAATTATGTATAGCACTGCATGACAAGACATGATCCCCATGTATGGGGACCACAAATTGTAGAGGATTACGCTGCAGGACTTAGCCCTGTTAATGGGCCAAATATTTAGAATTAGTATGTAATGTATTGTGTACTTGTAAGTGTATCTTTAAGTACTGATGACGAGGTCGCTGTGCGACTGATACAGGATAACCTAGATGGGCCCTGGTGGCCCTTTGTTATCCTATTATTTATGTTATGTTATATATTATGTTTAACTAGTATCCTGTAATCTTTTAATCTCTTCAATACTGGCACACATTTTTACCTTGCTATATGTATACAATTAGACCATTTCATTGACATTAGGAAAGGTTTATGAAGGTCAAAAGATTAATGGCCAGAGTCTTCACTATTTTAACTCCTCAAATGAGTTTCTGAAGCTGTATAAAATCACCAAATAATGAATATGGAAACGTGTCATGGTACTGACGGGGTTAAATCAGAACATAAGTGTAGCTGGATAAATGCACACACTAATCCTTCTTACCTTACCCTTCCTCCTTGGCCAGAGTCTGAGTGTGCACCTGAAGCAGGAATGTGAGCAGGTGGCTCAGGCTGAGGCAGAACTGTCCACAGCACAGGAAGAGGTGCAGGTGGCTCAGGCCTGTCTGGACCAGCTGGGAATTGCATTCTTCCAGTCCGCTGCTCACCGGGACCACCTCCTGGCACAGTGAGAGGCAACCCTGGACCACATCTTCCATAAGGCCAATGAAAACTGCCTGCATTGACGTGTGTGTGTGTGTGTGTGTGTGTGTGTGTGTGTGTGTGTGTGTGTGTGTGTGTGTGTGTGTGTGTGTGTGAAAGGAAAGCCGTAAAACTAATTCTTCTGTTGAGTTGATGCAATCTTCACTGATATAAATGCAGACCTAAGCAAGGCCCCACAGCACACACTGGTTTACCACTGCCTGCCCCTTCATAAGGAGACTGTTCCCTACCTTGCATCCATTCCAACACAGACCACAAGTAACACTGCACAAAGAGTGACTAATGTAGGAATATTACTTACATATTAACTTTGAAAAAACACCTAACACTATACTTAAACACATACTATACACTCTCATACACTTCCCTTTTTCCCTTCATGGTTGTGTACATTTGCAGGACTCATTGGCAGTGCAGCAGAAGATTGCAACACTGAGGAGAGAGGTGGAGCAGGAAACACAGATCCTACTGCAGGTGAAGGACTCCTGTCAAGAGGCTGTGGAGAACCTGCGGGTGGTGGAGGAGGAGGCACGGTGGGTGAGTGGCCAGATACAAGTCACCACAGCCACCAGGGAGCAGATTCAGGCCCAGGTAATCTTTTGGTACATGTATTTTTAATTTCTAAATTCACAGCAGGTAGAAATCTAAGCAAGTCACTGAAATGTTTGAAAATAAAGAAGTTATAGCAATCTTAAGAGTACCCTTGTATTAGTCACTGTGCCGATAACTCATTAACTTATATCAATCTGAAAATGAAGGTACTTTATTGACAAATGTAAGAGGAAAGTGTATTATCTGTAACATTTAAACATTCTTCTGCATAGTTATTCAGTTAACCATTAGTTGTGAGTTGTAGTTGCCTTTAAACTCTCTTTTGTATAAGCATTGTGTTTACCCTGAGGTGTGGGCAATTGAGAATGCACTGGACAAGATCAACAAGGAGATGGAGAGCTTGGACCAAAGGCTTGCAGAGCAGAGGACCTTGCTGGAAGAGAAAAGAGCCTTCCATGCCTGCCTCAAGCACCGATGTGGCAAGGCTGAGGACAAGCTCACCCTCAACACTGAGCTGGTCATGTCAGCTGAGGAAACACTGCATTCCTTGGAGACAATAGTTAAGGTGAGACGATTCAGAGAGGACTGTTAAGGGAAGAGCTTTTAAAGACAGGAGAATAAGAGAAGAGGTAAGAGGTTTCTCTCTCTCTCTCTCTCTCTCTCTCTCTCTCTCTCTCTCTCTCTCTCTCTCTCTCTCTCTCTCTCTCTCTCTCTCTCTCTCTCTCTCTCTCTCTCTCTCTCTCTCTCTCTCTCTCTCTCTCTCACACACACACACACACACACACACACACACACACACACACACACACTACACACACACACCATTAATCAAATTTCTTCACCAAAAAGTCACCATTCTGATCTCCCACACACCCACACAGGAGGGCGAGATACAGCATCTCAGCCGGCAGATTCACTACCTGACCCACGACAGCAACAATAACACAGCAGCAGAGGTGGAGCAGCATAAACAGCTGGAGGTGTTACAGCAACACCTACAGGACACCACAACCACCATCAGAGTCCTTACCAAACATCTGGCCAGCCTTAAGGTCAGAGTGTGAGCTAACTGAGTTAAGGTTATAAGCTGGTTAACTTGGTTGATAATCAATGTGCCCAGTTGGTATTAATTTTCTTGCTGGTAAACTTCAATTGGTAATGTGATAATCTATGTACCCAGTTTGTATTCATTTTCTTGCTGGAAAACTTCAACTGTTAGTGTGTTAATGGTGGGCACTGTTCCCCAGACTGCTCGCTTCACAGAGCAGATGAATGTCTCGCAGCTGGAGAAACAAAAGCAGAAGATAGAAGCAGAGTTAACCACTGTCAGGATGAACAACCACAGTGCTGAAAGGTTTGTATCATATGAATAATCATTTACTGTTCTTATTCCATTGTAAATTGCATTGATTTGAAGAAAATTGATCTCTTCACTAAACAGTTAAAGCATGGATGGTTCACTATTTGATAACAGTATTGTTATCCACAAGATGATTCCTCTTCACTATGACCTAATGGGGCTGAGTGTGAATGATGTGTGAGTTGGCTCTTTGTCTGGGCTGCCCCATGTGAGATTGCCAGCCTGATACACAGATAGATGGTCTGGGACAAAGATATATAGATAGACAGAGACACAGATTATTATTGGGACTGAGAGTATGAATGATGTGTGTGAGTGTGGTGCTTTGTCTGGGACACCCAATGTGGGATTGCCAGCTTCATAAAGATAGACTGATTGTGTAGTGTGGTGACAATGAAGGAAGTTATGTATGTTTTTGTATGTGTGTGTGTACTCAGGAACTGATCACAGGTACATCCACAGGGCAAGAATGAGAGACGCAATAGATTGACATGACAGGAATCTCAACTAGCTCGATATATGGATGGTTGCATAGCAGCGTGTAGCTCCTGGCAGGACCCAGTGAAGGTGTAGATTAGGCTGGTAAGGAAGAAGAAGTCTTTCCTCCCTCTCGATGGTGGCAGCAGACATTACAGGACAGTCTCATTCCCTCTCTGGATGGCAGGGAGTGTCGACAGGACAGAGGTGTGAGATAGCCGACAGAGTGGAAGTGCGAGCGAGGTAGAGTTCCTCGCTGGAAGGAGAAGCAAGGCGGCAGAATGTGGCACCTAGTCTCCCACAGCAACACAAGCCGGTTTGCTGCAGCAGGACTGGGATTGTTGGCAGGACACCCCGGTTTGATTCTGCCAGGAGTGGAATGCAGCCGCTGCAACCTTTCAGTAGTGGCAGCAGCTGTAACAAAGTAAAGTTACTTATTAAACGTTTAGTAAGAACACTGTCCTCAATGTGCTACACGCGAACCTTGTCATGGATATACGTACAAGAGGGAGTTGTGAGCAGTCCAAGTCATGAAAACCGAAGCGCTTCAACGGATCTGCAAGAACATATACAATCTCATTGAGAGCCAGTCCATTCCATTTACCTACCACTATTTCAGAACAAAGTAAATAACTATCTCCCCAAAGCTCAATATTCTCTACCTACGCTTTTTTTTCTAACTCAAACCTCTTCTGAATGCTAATAATTGCAAGTTGACAGCTGCAGCCTCCTTAACTATTCCAAGAAATGTGTCCTTTTAGTCTGACATGGAATGATTCTATAACATGGGGATCAGAATTACATAGTATAAAAGTTCATGTCAAAAACCTTTTTACAGGGACCATTCCACCTACTGTGAGATAGGAATCACTACACTAACGCAACACGAGCTCATCCGACATTTATTGCTTATTGCGTGAACCTGGAATAGACTACAACCATTTCACTCACCAGTCATTACCAAAGTCACTTCCTCCGATTCTCTCCACCGTCACAAGCAGCGTTGAACACACTGGTGGATGAAGCATCTCTGCCCCGAGTGAATTAGATCAACTACGTACGCAGCCTTAAGCCTGGCTTAAGGCTGACGTCATTTTGTGTTCTTTCATGTCCCCAAACTTGAGCCAGAGCGTAGCCCGCCTTAAGGCAGGGCCGGCCAAACTCAAGCCAGCTGCAGAGCAGGCTCGACTTTCCGCTAGCCAGTTGTGACGTCACATGTAAATAAACAAATAAGACATGACGAATGAATGTTCCATTAGCTGCTGTTGATAGTTCTGCACCAAACTGAATGCTGTTTCAGTATCTTCTGGTATCTCTGGCAAGTCTGGAAACATGATGGACTGGACTGTTGATGCAGGGAGGAAAGATAGCAACTAGGATGATACCAGCTTTGAAGCGCCTGGAGTATAGAGATAGATTAAAGGCATTAAACATGTTTTAATTTGAGAGGAGATGTATAAGAGGGGATATTTAAAATGTTCTCAGATACAAACTACATAGATGTGAGATCTTTCTTTACCTTAGAGGAGGAAGTAGGACTACAAATCATGGCAGGAAGATTAGAAAACAAGGCTGCAGGTTAGATATAAGAAAATATTTCTTTAGTCATAGGGTGGTAGACTTCTGGAATGCATTGCCAGAGACGGTTGTAAATAGCACTAGTTTGACATTGTTTAAAAACCGATTAGATAAGCAATTAAATTTATTAGATTTATAATTATGTATAGCGCTGCATGATAGTTTTTATAAGAAATTTACTATAGTTAAACAAGACATGATCCCCATGTATGGGGACCACAAATTGTAGAGGATTTCGCTGCAGGACTTAGCCCTGTTAATGGGCCAAATATTTAGAATTAGTATATAATGTATTGTGTACTTGTAAGTGTAACTTTAAGTACTGATGACGAGGTCGCTGTGCGACTGATACAGGATAACCTAGATGGGCCCTGGTGGCCCTTTGCTATCCTATTATTTATGTTATGTTATGTTATGTTGGAAAGATAAGTTACAAAGCTGCAGCATATCTTGCACTTCCTGTTCGTCTGCCATCTTTATTGTTGTCATCTGTCAGCTCACAACACGTCACTACCCACACCTTTTCCACGGTTCCCAGCGCGAAGTATTACTAACATACTCGGTGCACATCCAAGCTCTGTCGTTATGCCTACAAAGCTCTGTCGTGGTTACACCTACAACAGTGCTGTGAGCAGCAGCTGCAGGCAACACTACCTCTACGAGGCGCTTTCCATTCATAAAACTGATCAACACCCGTTACTACACTTCGCTATAGGACTTCCCACGTACGGTTTGTACTCCAATATGAAAGTAATTTATGCAACAAGACTCAAGTTACATAATCACTCAGGCAACAATTCCTAAGCACTAAAGCACGGCATGGAACTCACAAACTATCACATTCAAGATATGGATTAACCGGTCCTTCACTTCACCTTAACATCAACACCGCTTTACCGGCAAATACACTTCCCGACAAACACGAACAAAAGACACCATTGCCACGACAAAAGAATCCCAAAATCTATGAAGCTAATATCACCCCCGTGAGAACACACGCCTTACCTGCACACAGCCTTCAGGAGAAATGACGGCTTCAGCTCCTCACTGCTTTCCACTTTACCTCCTCCTTCACTTTCCCCTTATATGTAAAGACATCTTATAACTACTAAAGGTAACCATCGTTCTGGAAGCATTGCCAATTAATCTAAACCGCGCTGACTGCCACACCTTTTGACGTGACACTCGATCCTTTATACTGTATCCTGGTAGGGAAGGTAAGCTCACAAAAAGAATTATTGTTTGTAAAGTACATCATGAAATTATCTCTGGAATAACTGTCTGTGTTAACACTCGTGGCAAGTGGCGGCCTCGCCTCGCTGAACCAAGCTGTTCAAACCTTAACATCATTCAGCCAGGCAGTTTGACATAACAAACACTATTAGGAGAATCGTAACTATTATGCACGTGTGTTACGCCTACTATCTACTACATGCCATGTCTTCATAATGCTACTACTACTACAACTACTACTACTGCTACTACTATTACTACTATTAATATATATATATATATATATATATATATATATATATATATATATATATATATATATATATATATATATATATAATATAATATAATATAATATAATATATATATATATATATATATATATATATATATATATATATATATATATATATATATATATATATATATATATATATATATATAGTAGTAGTAGTAGTAGTAGTAGCATTATGAAGACATGGCATGTAGTACATAGTATGCGTAACACACGTGCATAATACTTGCGATTCTCCTAATAGTGATTGGTATCTCAAACTGCCTGGCTGAATGATGGTAAGGTTTGAACAGCTTGGTTCAGCGAGGCTGGGCTGCCACTTGCCACGAATGTTAACACAGACATTTACAGTATTCCAGAGATAATTTCATGCTTTACTTCTCAATTTTTTTTTTTTTATGGTTAGATAACTAAACTGCCCTCTGTATTCCCTCATTCCATCTTAAGGGGAGCGGCCTCCGAGTTTGGGAAGCATTGCTCGGCAAGCGCACCAGCAGTCACCAAGGAGGCGGCACAGTGTCTTTCAGTGGTTCACTCACTAGTCTCGAGCGGCAGTTGGATTGTTACTCTGACGTGGAAGCAACTCGTCTCAACAACAAATTAACACTTTACCAAGCGCATTGTATCAAGGAAATGTAAGTGCTATTGATGTGGCAACAAACATTACATTTGTGCAGACTTTGTGGGTTTAAAGTTCACCTCTTCACCATCACTTTTCAAGTATTGGAAGCCCTCTTAGAAATTCCCATCTCTTTTTTCTTAGTAAAACTCAGTAAAAGAGTGACAAAGGAAACTGCAGGATAAGACAATGGTATACTGTATTTGTTCTCACACTCCAATAAAATCTTGCACGCACGCGCACACACACACACACACACACACACACACACACACGATGACAAAGACACAAGATACACATACATAACCAAAGAATACATAACTTGATACACAGCAGTATGATATGAATGAAACGTTAACACTTCTACAACTAATTCAGACAACTCACATCACTCCATGAACCAATCCAAACTAAGAGAAAAATAAAATAAAATAATAAAGTATAAATCATACCAGTAAACATATCAATACATATATCTGTGTATATCTGAAATCTGGATAGTTAATTAATGCGACACACACACACACTATCAAGAGCCTAATATACACTAATATTACTTTGACATAGAAAAGAACTATATAGACAATATTTATCCATGAATATATTTCTTTTAAGTATAAATATCACACTTAGGATTGCAAATATAGTAATTTTTTTATTATTTTTTGTCACAAGTAGTATGACTATTTTGTGCCTAAAACACGATATCTACATTACACTCTGCTTAGTTTAGTGTACAAATGCACTGTGGTTTTGATGAGGTTGTGGCGAGTGCTGCACTGCTGCCTGCCTCTCTCCTGACTTAGTTCTTTCTCTTCCCTCCCCTCCCCTGTCACGGTTCCTCCCTCTTTCCGCTTCTTCCTTTCACCTCCTGTTTGTCTCTCTCTCTCTCTCTCTCTGTTGGGCCTTTTTCCATATATATTTTGCTGCTCTTGGCCAGTTCTTCTCTTACGTGACAAAGGCCCCGGTAGTCACAAGGAAACATTCTTCACATCTCTTGCTCTCACTGTTCAAGCCAATTATGGAAGCCTCATTTGCACTGCCTGAGGGTGAGTTAAATGGTAGTTACACACACACACACACAATCCAATCTTTTCTTTTTATCCTGTTTGTCTTCTCCCTGTTTGTTTGTTCGTCTGTTTGTCGGTATCTTAATTGTTTTATCACAGTTGCCTTCTTCCATAGTGTGTGTGTGTGTGTGTGTGTGTTTTTCGCCATGTGACCGTGGCTGTTGTGGCGCCCTCAATCACTCACTCACTCTTCTCTTTCTTTATTCTTTTTTCATTGTATCACTTGTCTGACGGTATCATGGCTGTAAGTCACCTTATCACAAGCACCCTTGTAGCGACCAACAAGTCACCTGCTATCTGCTCTTACCTACTATAGTACCGTGTGTGTGTGTGTGTGTGTGTGTAATATTTTCCTACCGCTAAAGATTTCTACAGTTAACATATTTACAAGTGTACATTGGTGAGACAGCCACTACACCTGCCTCAGCCTTTCATAGGTAGTACAACACCTGGGCATTTGTATTGGGTATTGGGTACAGGAATGACCAACTCCTGCTTAATGGAAGAGGTTGTGGCCACTTCCCTCTAAGCTCTGCATGGGAAGCAGGAATGTGGGTGTAAACAAAGGTCACGGTGTGTGAGAAGGCAAAGGCGAGATGAAAACAGAACATATCAGATGATGAAAAAAGATTGAAACGAATATAGCAATGCATGATGGGAAGCAGGAGTGCGGTGTGGAGTGTGGTGTGGAGTGTTTGGGAAGGCAGAAAAGAGACTACTTAACAAAATGCATCGTGTAATTGCAGCCACAAAGAGAGAGTGAGTGGTGGTGTGTGAATCAGAGAGATGCTGGACGAGGTGCTGAATGTTAAGGACAAAAAGAAGAAAAAGTAAAATAAAAACTAATAAAACCAGACCAAAACAAAGCTTGATTATTTCAAACAAACTAAAAAATGTCAATTAGCACATTACATAATAGAAATTCAAAATGAAAGAGGAAAATTTTGCAAAAAATGTAGAAAAATTAAATTATGGGTAAATTTTATGGATGGAATGGGTGGATAGTGCACTGACTGATGAGTGTTTGAGACAGACTGTGAGACTGTGAGGGGGCTGAGTGTCAGATGGGAAAGGAAGAGAGAAAAACAGCTGAAAGAATGGCTGGCAGTGCTTTTAATCCAAGAGTACCTAAGACACCCTGGACAAGGGCTCAAAGATACTCAGAGAAAGGGAAAAGGGAGAGAAAAGAGAACAATAATAGTATAAGAAGAGCAAAAATGTGTGTTTCAGAGAGAGAGAGAGAGAGAGAGAGAGAGAGAGAGAGAGAGAGAGAGAGAGAGCATCAACAATGACAATAATGGATACACACATATGTACAGTGGTTTACATTAGGTTAGCTTTTCAAATCCCTTAAAATTAACCAAACACTCCAACAAGAAGGCCTCTCAGAATATATATGGGTAGTGTATATATATATATATATATATATATATATATATATATATATATATATATATATATATATATATATATATATAATGAACTGTAGGGAAAGGTCTCTCCTTGTATAATTATCCCCTTAAAAGGCACAGACCTTCCTTTCCTCTCAAATACACAGACACACAGACACATACACACACAAAGTCCTTCCTACATTGCATTTGTATTTCTCAAGGACAAGAGAGAGAGACTAATCTGTGTTGGGTGACTGGGACCTTCATTCAAACCTTAAGTCTTGTGCTGGGCCAGTCTTCCCTCATACATAAAGTAAATGGAATGAATATGAGTAAATAAACAGATAAAATACCTTCAACACATATTCTATAACAACCTATGCCAGAGTTGCTTCTTATATATAGAAAAAAATGAATAAATGAAATAAAATCCTCAAAAACTGTGTGAGTGAAAGATGTGGTCCCTTTTCAGGCCAAACATTAGAGTCTCAAGACATTTGTTCACTGATTGTGGCTAATTTTTTACTACTTTTTAAGGGAACCAGCACTCACGTGGGCCTTTTTTTTAATATTTTGTTGCTCTTGGCTGGCTTCCCTCCTGCATAACATTAATAAATAAAATAAAATAAAAGTGTGTTATGAAAGATGAACTGCCTTCATAGAGCATGGTGGAGCTTGACAGAGAAGTTCCACAGGTTTATTTTCTCTTTTTTTAGGGCAGTTTTGGAAAGTGGACTCCCTTTACAATAACCAAGAACATTAACATCCTTCCACTTAGAGAGCTGCTCAATTCTGACACTATATCTTAAAGAATTACAATAACAAACTTTCCTTCTTTTTTTTCTTCCATTCTTCCACTCACATGAAAAGAGAGAGAGAGAGAGAGAGAGAGAGAGAGAGAGAGAGAGAGAGAGAGAGAGAGAGAGAGAGAGAGAGAGAGAGAGAATTACCATGAAAGAACTGAAATGAAAAAAAAAATATACAGAGAAATATACAAATTAATAGATACATACATAAATCTCTTCCTTTAATGAGAACAAGGAACATGAGGTACTGTATATACGTATGTCATTACTATACACACCTTTCATACATGCTACAGCGAGTCACTTAAGAAGAATGTTCATGTTTATTTTCATTACATTCTCCTCTGTGTGTGTGTGTGTGTGTGTGTGTGTGTGTGTGTGTGTGTGTGTGTGTGTGTGTGTGTGTGTGTGTGTGTGCTGGGATACACACATACACTGCTCTAGTATTGTCTACACGCACACATATGTATGTACGCACTTATTATTGCTAGAAAAGTACCTATCTTGTGTATGTATTGCACCTCTCCCTGCACTGACATGTATGTATGTATGTATGTATGCATGCATGCATGTACTTTACCCTGTGTGTATTTCCTGCATCTATGTACATTGAGTATACATGGCTTGGAAGTATACACACATACACACACCAGTCTTTGTCACACACACACACACACACACACACAGACAAACACACACACACACACACAGACACTTGCTAAATCCCTGAGTATTGCACAGACAGTCATTAATAGGATAGTCACCCACCCTCCTGGTAGTAGTAGTAGTAGTAGTAGTAGTAGTAGTAGTAGTAGTAGTAGTAGTAGTAGTAGTAGTGTAGCTTACTTATTACAACCAGAACACACACACACACACACACACACACACACACACACACACACACACACACACTTCCCATCCCATAAGCCAGTCAAGTGTTTTGGGTGGTTAAGTTAGGTGTGTCTCTTGAGTGTTCGGCGAGTGTAGGAGTGTTTGGGAGGCTGTACAAACATCAGCCTCACTCACCCACACTCACACATACACACAAACACACACTAGTCCCCACCCCATCCCTCCTACTTCTCATTTCCACCAAGTTCTCAAGGTGCCAGCACTAGTCGTCACCAGTGCCAGGTCGGTAACACTAGTCAATGCAAATCCGCCGGTAGTAACTGCCCAGGAGGGAACCAACATCAGTGACAGCCTCCAGCACACCACCTGTCCGTGCTGGCTCTGGTGTCGCCTCAAAGCCATACTGGAAGTGGTCTGTGGGAAAGCAAGGCAGGGGAGAGGTGTTAGGGGTGGCTGTGGAGGTGATATGTGAGGAATTAGTGTTAGTAATGGGTTATGTGGTTACAACTCAAGGTGATGTGTGAGTAATTAGTGTTATTGATGGTGCTAGGGTGGTGGTGAGTGACGGTGAGTGATGGGCTGGCGAGGTGTGCTACATGTACAAGCTATGGTAATTTTGTTAGTGTCTAGAAAGCAGTGATGGTGAGTGCTGGTGAGTGATGGAGTGACAGGCTCGTGAGGTGATTTGTTGATGGTGTCTGGAATTAACAGAGTGATGGAGGTTAGGAATGGAAGTGATGGGTTAGGAATGGAGACTGATCTGTGTCTAGGCTGTCATGCTCTTCACTACAAGTTCCTAAATGAAAAAAGTGAGACCACAGATTTGTTTAGCATATCCCAGAGCACCAAATGTCAAAAGGAGGAACTTGTAGTGAGAACCATGGGATTAGAAGTGGAGATGAAGAGGAAGTGGATCAAGTAAGGAAGTATTAGAACAGGAAGTCATCTTAAAATAGGTTTAGGAAGAGAATTACAACTAAACACCAAGTAAACACCCAGCAATCACCAAGACCTCCCCTACAAAGTCGCACCTACCAAAAACAGAAAAGAAAAAGAAAAAGAAACATTACACCACAACAGCAACACCAAACTACCCACAGGCAATGAAACTGAACAAGAGTCACCCAAGCACCAACACATCCAACACAGGAAGAACACAGCAGCTTAGCACCAATCAAAACCCACTAACACACCAGCTTCCTTATCCCCACATTGCTCTGACAGACTCACCACACACACAGACACACACACACCACCACCACACCTCCCCTCTGTGCCTTGTGCTACCGCAGCCACCACACTGGGAGGAAAGGCACCAGGGACCGACACTTTTTGCTGCGAGGGGCTCTGGTGGGACGCACTGCCCTGGACACACACACTAAAGGCAAGACAAGGCAGGGATGGCGTGAGATGATGACAAGAGTGATTGAAGGGACAGAGGAGAGAAGGAACTGATGAAAGACGGCTTGGGAAAAGTGAGAGAGAAGAGAAAGAGAGGTTAGATATGAGGTATGAATAAGTGGAAGAGAAGGAATGCAGATGAAATGAAGGAATGCATAGGTGGAATAAAGATAAGGTATTAGAGGAAGGGAAGAAAATAGAAAAGGTATTAAGGGATGAGACAGGAGATGAGGAGTGATGCAAGGAAGAGGAAAGAAGGGATGTAAAGCAGAAATAAAGCATGAGAAGAAAAGAATAAAAAAAAGGTGAAATAATAGTGGTGAGATGGGAGGAGGGAAAGCAGATAGTGAAGAGGGAAGTGGTCAATGCATCAAGTCTGTCAAATGTCCAAGTAGAGCAAAGGAAAGTAATGATTGTACAGGTAAATGTGACACAGGTGAAGGAGGACAGTGTGTGTGTATGTGTGTGTGTGTGTGTTTACCTAGTTGTAGTTTTACATGGCCTGGGCTTTATGCTCGTGTGGCCCTGTCTCCATATCTATCCTTTATCCAATTTTTCTTTAAAACTATGAATACACTTTGCTGACACCACTTCCTCACTCAAACTGTTCCAAGTCTCAACACATCTTTGCAGGAAACTAATTTTTTTAACATCTCTCAGACATCTTCCCTTCCTCAGTTTCTTACTATGCGATCTTGTGCTTCTAATGTCATATTCTTCTCTCAGGATTAGTTTCTCATTATCCACTTGATCCATTCCGTTAATCAATTTATAAACTTGTATCAGATCCCCTCTCTCTCTTCTCTGTTCCAGGGTTGGTAGATCCATAGCTTTTAGTCTCTCCTCATATGTCATCCCTTTAAATTCTGGAACCATTCTTGTAGCCATTTTTTGTAGTCTCTCCAATTTCCTTATGTGTTTCTTTTTATGGGGGTCCACACAACTCCTGCATATTCCAATCTAGGTCTTATTTTAGTACTTATCAATTTCTTCATCATTTCTTTGTCCATATAGTGAAATGCTAATCCAATATTCCTTAGCAAATTATACGTCTCTCTGAAAATTCTATCAATATGGCTTACCGGTTGATTGTTTTCTTCCATTGTCACTCCCAAGTCCTTTTCCTTTTTTACTTTTTCTAGTTCTACTCCATCTCCCATCTTATAGATTCCCACTGGTCGTCTTTCACTTTTCCCATTTCCATGACATGGCTTTTGTCCACATTGAATTCCATCTCCCATTTTTTACTCCATTTCCAGATCTTGTTTAAGTCTTCCTGTAGTATTTCACAATCCTCTTTTGGTTTAATGACTCTGCACAGTTTCGCATCGTCCGCAAACAGATTTATGTAGCTGTTCACTCCCTCTGGCATGTCGTTTATGTATACGAGAAAAAGTATTGGCGCCAATACTGACCCCTGTGGCACTCCGCTGTCTACTGTTCTCCACTTGGACTTCATATCTTTAACTATCATCCTTATTTCTCTCCCCCTCAAGTAATTTTTCATCCACCTCAATGTGTGTGTGTGTGTGTGTGTGTGTGTGTGTGTGTGTGTGTGTGTGTGTGTGTGTGTGTGTGTGTGTGTGTGTGTGTGTGTGTGTGTGTGTGTGAAGATGAAGATGAAAACAAAGGGAAATAAAGACACATGAACAAGTAAACAACAAACATAGATAGAAAAATAAATAAATAGAAAGACAGGAAGGAATTACAAACAGAAATTACTTGCAAAATAAGACAAATAAAAACAAATGAAAAAATAAACAAACAGGCAAATAATAAAAGACAGAATTGTGAAAAAGAAACACATTTGAGAATCTGAGATGTAAAACAAACAGATCAAAACAAGACAATGGAAACAATAGATAAAAATTACATACACACAGATGGACGGATAGACAGACAAACAAGGATACGAGACATACATACTCCATCCATGCAGCCATCTGTCCATTTATTACTCTGGTCCTTAGTAATTATCAGAAATATTGCCTTAAAATTACATAAAAACAAAAGAAAACAGACACACACACACACACACACACACACACACACACACACACACACACAGTACCTCTAAAATATTCTTCATTCTTCAAGAGTTGGTCGACAAGGAAGGAGTTGTCAAGAGGCCCCATTGAGCCGCCCACTTCCTCCGGCAGCTCCTCTGGTGGGATGTGCTGGTGCAGGGAAGACAGGTCCTCACCATGGAAGTGTAGCTGTGATGGGGAGGAAGGTTGTTATTCATGAACTATAGACCAGACTGTGAATGGGAAAACTGTCAGTCATTTCAAGAAGAAACTAGATAATGGATAGAGAGATGGGATACTTTCTCTCTCTCTCTCTCTCTTTCAAATTATGCATGTTTCTCTCTTTCTTTCTTTTTCTTTTCTCCCTCTCTCTCTTTTTTATTTATTTATTTCTTTCCCCTAAACCACAGCTAGGTAAATACAACTAGGTAATTACACACACATGCACACACACACACACACACACACACACACACACACACACACAGGACACAGAGACGGACACTCACCCTTCCCTTGATGGTCTCCGAGAGGAATGGTTTGATGAGGGAGAACACCCAGTCAAAGATCGCTGGCTCGTGGACGAAGTGTAGAGCCTTGAAGCGCAGCGGGAACACCTCCTGCATTAATTAAGAGTCAGCTGGTGAGTGGTAAGTGGTGGGTAGGAATGAAGACTGCAGCTACACACACCACCATTAACCCCTTCAGTACCACGGCTCATATTCCCAAACACTTCTGCGCTTCATCTCCACTATTTCAAAAGGCTTTATTTGAATTGACACAAGTTTTTTTAAGGTGTTTTTTATGGTTCTAAAGGCAGAGTGACAACATTTCTACATTATTTACTGGAGAAACACTCTTGAAAATTCTGCACATCATCTCTGTGGCCTTGGAAAATAGTCGTGGTGAGAGAGCAAAGCGTTTCTAAATATGGCTGTGTTTTTATATTCATTCTGTTTATTATTTGGTGATTTTATACAGCTTCAGAAACTTATGTGGGGATTGAAATAGTGAAGACTCTGGCCACTAATATTCTCACCTCCTTAGACCCTTCCTATTGTACATAAAACCCTGCAATGGTAAAATACACGTTCAAATACTAATGGGGTTAAATTGACAAGCTTTGGTAATTTATATTGATGCTGATACACACATTTGATACATCTGGAGAATGGGGAGGATTTAGAAGGCTGCTATATAGTGAGGTGACCAAGACAAAAAGAAGACATTAGCCACAACAACCTGCAGTCCACAGAAAGGAACATACAACTACCAAGTAATATATCAGTGTAAGTCCCAGGAAATGCACACACACACACACACACACACTTGAACCCTGTAATACAAAACTAGGTAAATACACACACACACTTGCTCGAAACCTATAATAGACAACTAGGTAAATACACACACACACACACACACACCTGTATCACGGAGATCATGCGCCTGATGTGTGCTGGTGTGAGGTGGTAGGCGTGTGTCATAGAGAGGCCAGCACAGTCCACCACGGCCGCCACACCCCTCAGCTGTGTGACCGGCAGCCGCACCACATGCTCCAGCACCACCACTTGCGACCGGAACACATCGTCCAGGCTGGCCAACTCCGGATCCCATGCCCCTGGTGGTGGTGGTGGTGGTCAGATGGAGGAAGAAATGATTGGGAGTTTTAATGAGAGTTTCTAGAGTTTTCAGAGAGAGAGAGAGAGAGAGAGAGAGAGAGAGAGAGAGAGAGAGAGAGAGAGAGCGCCTTCATGTTGCGATTGAATGACTGTCTTCCATTTGTATTTGCTCTCCTGTACACTCTCATTATTTTTTTCCTCCTTTCTTCACCTGCATTTCCTCTCCTTTATTCTCTTTCTAATCATCTTTCTCTTTCCTTCACTTCTATCCTCTCTCTCTCTCTCCTTCCCACCTTCACTGCTAATTCTCCTTCTCTCTCTCTCTCTCTCTTTTGTACCTTCCCTCCCAAGCTGCCACTCACCAGCTCTGAAGATAAGCACAGTGCGACCGAGGGTGTCTGGTGTGGGCAGGACTGTCTGGAGGTGCAGTGGCCACACAGACTCCAGGGCTGAGGGCACCAGGTTGACATACAGGTCTGCATTCTCTTGCCGTGCTCTGTAGTAACTTCGCAACTGTGCCGGGGATGCAAGGGAGGGTGTTACAGTGGTGTTGTGGAGGTCTTTCTCTTATGGATGTAATTGTATGTAAGAAATATTTGTTGGTGCAAGAAGTCATTAGGTTTACACGTGGCAGTCCTATATATGAAAGATACCAATGTAATTTTGCCTCTCATCCTTTTATGAATCTGTCTACTCTTCTTTTAAAGCTTCCTTATGACTCAACACAAATATCTTGATTACTGAGTCTGTTTCATTCATCTATCACTGTTTGAGAACCCATTTTTTTTTTTTTCAGTGATTTGGCTCTATCAGGCTAGCAGATGAGGTTAATACAGTTTGTTGGCTATGTTGCTGTGAATGTGCTACTCTGTTTTTGGGACATAATGATTCAGTGTTGTGTAGAATTATCTATGGTTTAGTCTTGAGTGATGGGACACAATGCAGATAACGGGTAACAGATATCTTTCCATCTCTCTTTGTTTCTTTTTGTATGTAAAAATTGAGTCCAAAGGCAACAAAACCATGGCTTCTTGAGAGGTTATACAGTGACAGCTTAAGACTCACCAAACCACCACTTAATTGTGTGTTGGCACCACTCAACACTGATAAAGAGAAGGACTGGTGTGGCAAAGATTTTTATCCCCAATTATAATCAGTCAGTAACTTTCTTTATCTTGTTTTCTCATCAACATCTTATTTCTCAGTGTTTCTCATTTCCTGATCAGTAAAAGTGAACAAGTAAGTATCATGACAAAGCTGCAATACAACAATTATAATTCAAGACAATTAATCAATTTTGCCTTCCCACCTATTTATTTGCTCCCTTGACACTCCTCGGCATTCAAGCATTGCCATTATAGTCCATCATAGTGACTCAACCTTCCTTTCCCATCAATTTATCTGCCCCCTTGACACTCCTAAGCTTTTAATCACTGCCATTACAGTCCATCACAGTGAGTCAACCTTCTTTTCCCATCACCTTCTATTCCTATGACACTCCTCAGTTTTCAACCACTGCCATTATAGTGAGTCAACCTTCCTTTCCATCACCTCTGTCCCTATGACACTCCTCATCTTTCAACCATCGCCATTACAGTCCATCACATCCTTTCTCATCACCTTCTCTGTTCCTGTGACACTCCTCAATCCACACCACACTCACCATTGCCATTGCCTTGTCGTAGTCAAACTTGCGTGCCCTCAGGAAGGAGAGGAGGAAGGGTTTGTCCAGGCGGGAGTTCAGGCTGGGTTCAGCTTCTACAATCTCCCTGGGGGCAAAGAGAGGCAGGGTGTCACTAAAGGGCTGTAATATAGAGGCCATGCACACCACAAAATAAATATGCTCTTGTTAATGAATTTTTAAGGGCCATATTTTGTGTTTTGTATAGTGAGATTACCCTTTATGTAATCAAACCCATTTTTTTGTGCTTGTAAATTGCTATCAGACTGCAGATAAGATCAAAAGTTTGAGCTCCACAGTGACGTCTATAAAAGTATTGTTGTGGGTTATAAAATGTCTATCCATCAATGTATCTACAGCGTGTCCTTTGCTTCCCAAACAGTGACACATCAAGACCAAGCCAGCAGTCACTCAGGTTTGGCAGTCACTCATAGCTGGTCAGGTGAGTGAGTGACATGACACATATTCAAGTCACAGCACTAAGTCACTCATCTTGCCAACAGTCACTCGGCTCACCTCAGTGCCTGCACATCGCGGTCCACCCAGTCTGGCTTTTCATGCAGGTCTCCCTCGGCCTCCTCAGACAGCTCAGGGGGCAGGGAGCCATCCCCCGCACCTGCCACTATCCTCCGGTCCGCCCGCAGCACCTCCAGCACTGCCCCCACCACTCCATCATGCCCCAACACATTCCCTCCTTCACCCTCTCCTCCACCACCATCTCCTCCTCCTCCTATGCTAAGTGATGTCGCTGTGCTGCTCTCCTGTGGTTGTTCACTGTGCTGTGCTGCTGCTGCTACTTCTGTTGTGCCTGCTGTGGTCTCTTGCTGTGCTGGTTTGGTCTCTGCTGTTGCTGCTGCTGCCCCTGTCCTGCTGTCCTCACCCTCTGCTGTCATAGGTGTGCTGTTCGGGCTCTCATCACCTCTTGTTGCTGCTGCTGCTGATGCTGCTGTGTTTGTGTTGATCTGTGGCTGCTGCTGCTGCTGCTGTTTTTTTTCATTTGGCTGTTGTGGGAGAGAGGGAAAGGGTGTTAGAGACAGTTTAGCTTGTCTATTCTCGGTGGAAAGAGGCTGAGAAAATCTAGTACCCTTGTGTGTTGTGGGTGGAAAACAAGGTGACAGAGAAAAGTTAACTTGCTTATTGTAGGCAGAAAGAAAGAGACACAGAATGACAGAAACACTAGCTCTCCTGTGTATTGTGGGGTAAAACAGGAGGGTAATGATACAGGTAACCTTCTGGTAATATCTTAAACTTTCTGTCTGCTTCTGTGTTTCCCTTCCTATGACTAGAATCAATGAACTCTTTGAGGAAAGGTATTAACTATCACAATTCCAGACATCAATGAAAAAAAAACTATTTGACTTTGCTGCAGAAAAAAAAAAGATGACTCCTATCATCATCACAGGGATCCCCTTTTGACTATTATCTATTCAGCTTGTTTAGGGACTGGCACTTCAGTGGGTCTTTTTTATTTTTTTCTTCTAATCATAATTTTTGTTAACCTTGGCTGTTTTTCTCTCTTACATAAAAAAAATAAACAAGGTCACCAGGTCACAAACAAGCAAACAATAATCCAAACTGACGCCTATATCAACGCAGGTTAAAAAAGAGAAAAGACTGGCGCGCAACGTGAGGCCAGTCATGCGACGAAGGAAGGCTGGCAGCATCCACTCCATACATTACCATGAGGGACCTTTTTTTTTTTTTTATTATTTCACTCTTTATGTTCTCCTTAGACAGCTTTTCCCTTCTTCCTTAAAAAAGAGAAAAGGTGTAGCCAAAATATCACCTACAGTTTAAATGGTAAGTGCTCCATACATAGCGAGACCGCCAGTCCGGGGGGGGGGCCTAAACACCACCACCGGCCCGACAGTGACAACCGCCGGCCGCCAGAGTGTCACGCCGCCTCAAGGCACAGCTCAGTTATAGCGAGACACCGTGGAGTGATGATGGCATCTTCATTGGGCATATCACACACACACACACACACACGGTAGCTCAGTTCAGTGGTTAGAGCGCTGGCTTCACAAGCCAGAGGACCGGGGTTCGATTCCCCGGCCGGGTGGAGATATTTGGGTGTGTCTCCTTTCACGTGTAGCCCCTGTTCACCTAGCAGTGAGTAGGTACGGGATGTAAATCGAGGAGTTGTGACCTTGTTGTCCCGGTGTGTGGTGTGTGCCTGGTCTCAGGCCTATCCGAAGATCGGAAATAATGAGCTCTGAGCTCGTTCCGTAGGGTAACGTCTGGTTGTCTCGTCAGAGACTGCAGCAGATCAAACAATGAAACACACACACACACGGAAAGCGGCGAGGCAAATGGGCAAGCCTCTTGATGTGTAGTCCCTGTTCACCTAGCAGTAAAATAAGTACGGGATGTAACTCGAGGGGTTGTGGCCTCGCTCTCTCGGTGTGTGGAGTGTGGTGTGGTCTCAGTCCTACCTGACGATCGGTCACTACGAGCTCTGAGCTCCCCGTAGGGGAAAGACTGTCTGGATGACCAGCAGACGACCGTGGTGAATAACACACAATGATAATGCTGCTGCTGCTGGTACTACTACTACACCCCCTCACACACTTCCATTCCCCATTTCTTTCTCCCATCACAACACTTTACGTATTTCAGGTGGGAAACTGCAGGATATGCTCGGGAAACACTTGAGAACTGAAGATGTTGACCAGTTGACACGGGTTTGGTGAGGGGGGTCTTGGACCAGATCGTGGTGGGCGCCAATTGGTCTGAACAGGGGTATACATAACCATCGCCTTATTTAACACAGTAATGGGCTATTCATCTATTTTTGTGGTATATCACGCTAACGGCGCCACAAACACTTCTTCACATCGAGAAGGAAAGCACAACCACACTACATTAGGTTACATTTTCTGGTAAGAAAAAAATTTGCTTTCCAGCCAAATAAAGAAAAAACACATTCCTCGTCGTAAAAAGATTTTTGTTTTCTATTTTGGTACCATTAAAATTTTCCAATTTGAAAATACAAATAGTTAGACTAAATATTATGAAATATTATTGCTTGGCTTATGTTTTCCATATTTTTAAAGTGTTAAATGAAACACCAAAACAATCCTAAGCATGCTAATTAAAAAAAGGTTAAAATCACAGAATGCCGAAAGTGTTATTTCAACAAAAAAAAAAAAAAAAAAAAAAAAAAAGCTTGACACGATCTTATTACGGATTAAAACGATTTACATTCCTATCAATCAACAAAATACAAAAGCAATGCAAACTCCAACAATAAACTAGAAAAAATCGTGATGTAGACCCGAAGTAGTTTTTTGCACCTTTTCTCACCACCTCCATCTCCTCTCCCCTCCCTCCCACATTCCTCCCTATCCCAACACCTCCACCACCTCCACGTGCTGCAACACAACGAGTCCTTAAAACATCAGCAAACACCTGCAAAACACTCGAAAACGCTCTAAAACACTTGGCTGCATGGTAAAGGGACGAGGATGGCAGGGGTTGGCGGGTCGGGGCGCCAGGGATACCTTGGTGTGGAGGCGGTGGTGGTGGTGGCTTGTGTGTTTGGGAACGGGGATGCATATGTGTGTGCGTGTGCGTAGGTATGAGTGTACTAGCTAACTAACTGACCTGCCTATCTCTCCACACCCTTTCTGTCTCCACCTACTCCACTCACCTCCCCCTCCATGGCGAGCTGTGAGGCGTGGGGTGGAGGGCTGAGTGGATGCAGAGTGGACAGGCCTGACTCCTCCCTCGTCTCCACCATGCTTGTTCTGTGAGGAAGAAAGAGGAGTGACTGAGTGAAGTGGTGAGCAAGTGTGTGTGTGTGTGTGTGTGTGTGTGTGGAATATTATCAGTTTTTAAAGAGATAAGAATGAATTGGCCGTGTAATTGAGTGAAGGATGATTGGGACAGATTAATTGTTACTGTTGAGTCAATAGGGAGCTTTGAAATATTTGATAAGTTAATGGACAGTGATGGTTCTGTGTGTGTGTATGTATGTATGTATGTATGTATGTCTACTATACAAATCAATCAGGCAAAGTCAATAAGGCAAATAAACTAAACAAAATAACATTATAGATTAGAACACAAGAAATAAATAAAAAAAAAAAACAAGGCAGTGAATTATACACTCTCTCTCTCTCTCTCTCTCTCTCTCTCTCTCTCTCTCTCTCTCTCTCTCTCTTATGAATAGAAAACATTACTATAATAGTCATGTTGCTGCCTCCTCCTCCTCTTCCTCCTTCTTCTCCTTCTCCTCCTCTTCCAACAAGTGAAGGAAAGGGAGAGACAGAAAAAGAAAGAGATTGAGGGATACACTGGAATAGAAAAAGACATACAGGGGAGATGGTCACACACACACACACACACACACACACACACACACACACACACACACGGGAGCTTGAAATAGAATGGAAACAGAGGGATTGAAAAGAAAGGTGGATGAAGTCACTATTGGAGAGAGAGAGAGAGAGAGAGAGAGAGAGAGAGAGAGAGAGAGAGAGAGAGAGAGAGAGAGAGAGAGAGAGAGGAGATAAAAGTTTGAAGTCATGCAGATCACATTTACTTAGATCCAGTGTGTGTGTGTGTGTGTGTGTGTGTGTGTGTGCGATTTATTGTTATCATATCTCCTCTGCAGGTTATTAATGAGAGTGCCACTTGGTCTATCTCGAGATTATGAAATGTGTGTGTGTGTGTGTGTGTGTGTGTGTGTGTGTGTGTGTGTGTGTGTGTGTGTGTGTGTGTGTGTGTGTGTGTTCATATATATAGATAGGCATTTCATTAATCGGACTGGAGAGAGAGAGAGAGAGAGAGAGAGAGAGAGAGAGAGAGAGAGAGAGAGAGAGAGAGAGAGAGAGAGAGAGAGAGAGAGAATTACTATTATCATTACTTCACTGACAAAATGAGTTACAAAATATACAAGTACAACATAACTTTCACGAGGCACAATAAACGACACAGCAAAAGCTTCCAACACATGCATGACACACGTTCCTCACTTTAATTCGTCCAGTTCATTCACTTCACAACACATACACCGCCATGATCATCACAACAACACGTCACACACCAATATTCCCCCAGAGAGAGAGAGAGAGAGAGAGAGAGAGAGAGAGAGAGAGAGAGAGAGAGAGAGGATGAGGGTGGAGGGAGGTGCTAATCCCTACTACCTGCGTCTCCACCTACTTTCCTTCTCCCCTCTTCACTCTTCCCCTTGTCTCTGCTGGGGGAGAGAGCAGGTGAGG
>NC_059285.1:12938777-12948777 GCF_017591435.1 Portunus trituberculatus
ACACACTTTTCCACCCCTCTCGTCCCTCCTCAAAAAAATAATAAAAAGAGATACAACAATAAAATTAAAAAGAAAAATAACCAAACTCAATAAAAATAATAACTAAAAACTTGGGCGCAACTCAATTTCCACACCACCACCACCACCACCACCGCCGCAACACTGAAAGTACTTAGCGTTACATTAATCAGCAACTCAAAAACAGCACAATCACTGCCTAAGATAACTGTGTTGTTATATTTGGCTTGCTTTCTAGTTACTATTCACAGACAGACACACACACACACACACACACACACACACACACAGTTGCACTGAGGTGTTTGGCTTCTTATGTGTTGCTGCCAGAAGAGAGAGAGAGAGAGAGAGAGAGAGAGAGAGAGAGAGAGAGAGAGAGAGAGAGAGAGAGAGAGAGAGAGGTCACTGCTCTTCATGGCTCTATCTTAATTAAAGCGACACACTGCTGACACCATACACCACCACAACACCACACCACACCACGATGCATCACAACACAACACCACAACACTGTACCGCACACACTATAAGAGAAACACCACGACATCACAATTCACTTCTAAATATAGTATACGCAAACTTTGTAAATATTTCAACACCACATCTCAACACCATGCCACACTCCCAACGATACACGTGAACTTGTAAACAGACACCACAATACAACACCACAACACCAGTAAACAGTCACAGCACCACAGCAGTACCTCCTCACGCCAGCAGAGCCACACACCGCACTGTTCACCACCACTCACTATCAACGACAGCACCACCGCCATCACTGTCGCAGCATCACGCCACAGATAACAGCATGACAGGCACACACACGCACACACACACACACACACACACACAGCGTCATCACAACACTGCATGTAATTATTGCATAACCACAGCAACTCAAGGACACCCACAGGAAGTGATTGAGTAACACACACACACACACACACGTAAAGTCAGTCACGTGTATGTATGTATGTAACACTCATGGTACTGACGCTAATATTATGCTTTTGTGAGTAGTAGTAGTAGTAGTAGTAGTAGTAGTAACAGTAGTAGTAGTAGTAGTAGTAGTAGTAGTAGTAGTAGTAGTAGTAGTAGTAGTAGCAGTAGTAACAGTAGTTTTCAATACATACACTTTACACTCACCTCACTGCAACACACACACACACACACACACACACGTCAACAGTCAAACACACCCATTCATTCACCACATGTCACACACACACCTCACACAACACAACACATCACAACACCGCCCCGCACACGCACCCCACACACCACCACACTCAACACACCTCAAAACACACGTCAATCTGGCACACCGTGTCTTCGCCAGGCTATGTGGGGGCTCACCGGCCGTTGGGAGGTGCTGGGAGAGGCTGCAGACGGAGAGCTGAGCGAGGTATGTAGGACAGCTGAGCGCTACTTCTCTACTCCTCCACCACTATCAATGACTCTTGCGCCCGCCAGCCACCAACTCCGCTCTCTAGTAGCTCTTCTCAAATCAGCTCCTTTTTTCCCTGGTTTTATCCACTTCTAATCACTGCTATGTGTCTTCAGTGGTTGTTTTAAGGTTAATAGTTTAATTTGAGGGTCTGTAGTGCGTGGGAAGAGTGAGTTTGTGGGTGAATTAAGTAAGAAATCAATATGTTTTCACTTGCTGCCTGTGTTGTTGCCGGGAAGGAGTATCATACCGTAACCTGCACTCACTCGCTCTCTCTCTTTCTCTCTCTCTCTCTCTCTCTCTCTCTCTTGGAATCTAGCGATGTATTTTGAAGCAGCCGCACTCTTCTGCCTCACTTTCTACCCTTCCCAGTACCTGCATGTGAATTTTTCCTTCCTGGTATTACTTCGTCAGGAATTCGCAGCAAATATACTAAAGGGAGTTTCTACGTAATTGCGAGGCAGATGAAACGAATTTACAGGCGATAAAACACACACAGAGAGAGAGAGAGAGAGAGAGAGAGAGAGAGAGAGAGAGAGAGAGAGAGAGAGAGAGATTTTTAAGGGTGTTTTTATAGTTCTGGTGATGGATTAACAAGAATTCTAGTTAATTATCAGGAGAAACTGTCTTAAAAACCCGACTATGCGTCTATGGGGACTTCAAAAATTGTCGCAGAGAGAGAGAGAGAGAGAGAGAGAGAGAGAGAGAGAGAGAGAGAGAGCTGGGTGTGTCCGATTACTTCCGGCAATGCTTCTGGCAAGTTACAGTTGAAGGGAAGCAATAATTCTCGTCCCTTTACAGAACAGATGTATTACTTGACTGAAAGGGGCGAGAGGGCTGTGACTGGGCAAGAGTGTTTACTGCAATACAATCTTATCTTATCTATCTTGGAGGAAACTAATAATAAATAAGAAATACTCTCAGTGAAACGCATTAATAAAACTTTCACAACACAACACTATTTTATTAACGAGTCAGTGAATTTCCCACACATCGATTGAACATTTGTCAGTGTCTACCGCACAGTACACTTGTCGCCGCAAACACCAGTGAACAGTGTCATTAGTTAGCTCTAATTATGCAAGCTGGGAAAACAATATGAATACACGTACACAAGGACACACACACACGCATACATAAGCACACAAAGCAAGGAGGAATATAAAAAGCCTTACATAAACAGTATACATAGAGAAAACACATGCACAGTGACTAATCATAACGTATAAATAACCTTTTCCTTATGTATCCAATCTTGAACACGAAGAGAAAACACACAAGGACACATAAACACACATACACACATACACACACAAGCAGGAGGAACAAGAACACCTTAACACTATACATAAGGGAAATACATAGAGAGTTAGGTATGTGTAATAAAGTATAGGTAAGCCTCACGTTATGTATACAGCCTTGAACACGAAGAGACAACGACAAGGTGACTCGTAGAAGCTTCAAGGTTGTATTGTATATCATGACAAGGAAGAATATGCATGCCTTATGTGGGTGTACATGGGGTTATGTAAGTGTGTGTGTGTGTGTGTGTGTGTGTGTGTGTTAGGTGTTGTTTTAGTTGTAGTAATAGTAATGGTGGTGGTGGTGGTAGTAGTAGTAGTAGTAGTAGTAGTAGTAGTAGTAGTAGTAGTTACTGTTTTGAAAAAAAAAAAAAAAGAAAGATGATAAGAAGGAGGAGGACGAGAAGGAGGAGGAGGAGGAGGAGGAGGAAGTGGTGGAAGAAGAAGAAGAAAGGTAAAGAAGAAAGAAAAAAAAAAAGAAAGGAGAAAAAAAATAGTAGTAGTAGTAGTAGTAGTAGTAATAGTAGTAGTAGTAGTAGCAGTAGTACTAGTAGTTGTAGTAGTAGTAATAGTAGCAGCAGCAGCAGCAGTAACAGGAACTCACAACTTTTTTCCCTCACTCATCACATCACACACCACACCACACACACACACACACACACACACACACAAGCAACACAGAACACACGAACAAGAACCAGCACACAAACCTCACCAAGAAACTATACTTACCTACACCTTTCCCCCACTATCCACCTCATCTACACTCCCCCAAACGTACACCACCCCTTTTTCTACACCACAGCGCACCAATCACATCCTACCAAGCACCTGTCATCCTTCCCATCCTCTCCTAGCACAAGCATTACATAAATTTACCACACCACCACCACCACAACACGCCAGCAGCCCCTAGCCAGCTGTCCACACCCAGGAGTCGCCCGCAGCAGGAAGGGGATGGCACGAGAAGTCCTGGAGATGTGCAATGGTGTGATTAGCAGGGTAAGGGGCGGGTGGCAAGTGCAGGACGAGGCGAAGAAGGTGATAGATGTCCGAAGGTGTTGTGTATCGGCTGACTTCCTCGCCAGAACGGAACACTGCGAGAGAAGAAGGTTTGGGAGTATTTAGACAAGGAGTTGAGTTTTCCGGGTGGTTAGGTGGATAGATAGATAGGTAGATAGATAGATAGAAAGATAGATAGACAGATAGATGGTTGAATAGTTAGATAGATGGTTCATTATAGTTAGATAGCTTGACTGATTGAGTGATTTTGATGCTGATACAAAGAGAAAGAAAAAAATTCACCCTTTCAGTACTGGAACGCACTTTTGTCATGATGTTTTGGGTGTGATTAGATGATTTTGTGTACGTTAGGAAGGCTCTATGGAGGTCAGAAAATTAATGGTCAAAGTCTTCACTATTTTAAAACCCAACATAAGTACATGAAGCTGTATGAAATCGCCAAATAGTAAGCAGAATTAATATGAAAACGTGTCATGGTGCTGAAGAGGTTAAGGAATATGTCAAGTTAGATTGATTTATTTAGTTTGATAGTCAGGTGATGAGTTAGATAGCTTGACTGACTTGAGTGATTTTAACGCAGGTAGAAAGAGAATGAAAAAAAAAAAAGAAATACATCAAGATAGATCGATTTATTCATCACATTTAAGACTGATTCTGGCTAAACTCAACAAGGACAGTGTAACCATGCGGGCTTTGGGGTTTGAGGGATCTCCTAGCAAGCTCACGAGTTCGAATAGTGTCCACATTCCGAGTGTAAGTTGGGCTTCCTCACTCTGGGCAACGGTTTCCTAGCGGGTGGACTTTGAGATAGGAGGTACAGTACACCGAAAAAGTATCTCCTTTAGTCCATAACTTCCCTTGAAAGGCCTACATGGTATAGATAAAAAAAAAGACGAAAAAAAAAGAAAAAGAAATCCACTAAAGATACAAATCGCAAAAGAGAATATCTGTCCTCTAAAATAATTCTAATCTTCCTTCAGTCCATCCCAGCATCATCTTTCTTCCTCTACTTCTACTTACTGGGGCCAAGAGCGTACAGGGACCCAAAGCTGCTGGTGGTGGTGGTGGTAGTGGTGGTGGTGGTGGTGGTGGTGGTGGCTTGTTCCCCGAGAGGCTGCCCGCTGCTAGTGACGAGGTGGGGAGGTGGGGGTGGTGACACGTCCTCAGGGTTGGTGATGACGATGACGTGGGTCTGAGAGAGAGAGAGAGAGAGAGAGAGAGAGAGAGAGAGAGAGAGAGAGAGAGAGAGAGGGTTGTTAATTATTACTGTTATGTGTCTCAGTTACTAAGTTGAGTAATTAATATGAAGGAAATAAAGAAAGAAGAAAATTCTCAGATCTTTGTATTAAGAAGATGAAGAGAAAAACAAGAACAAGAAGATCAAGAAGAACAAGAAAAAAGAAGACGAACAAGAAAAGAAAGAACAACGAGAAGAAGAAGAAGAAGAAGAAGAAGAAGAAGAAGAAGAAGAAAAGAAGAAGAAAAAGAAGCAGAACAAAAACAAGAAGAACAAGAAGAAAGAGGAGAGAAAAAGAAAAAGAAGAAGAAGAACAATCACATACCCTTTTTTTTCCCACTTCTCTCCCCTTTCCTCCCTTCAAGACACACACACACACACACACACACACACACACACACACACACACACACACACACACACACACACACACACACACACACCTGGTTGGCAATACCGCGGTCTTGGAGAGCGTGCTGGAGATCGAGGAGGGACACATCTACTGCACGCCACGCCGCTCCTACTCCTCCCATGTCATCCTTGTTGCTGCCACCAATGTTGCCACCTCTGCTGCTGCCCAGACCGCCGCTTGCCCAGACCTCGCCGTGGAAGACAAGTGGATTAATAGTTAAGTAGACTGATAGTTAGTTAGGTGTGTAGATCTTTTGATAGGTTGATAGATAGATAGATAGATAGATAGATAGATAGATAGATAGATAAATGAAAAGACGGATGGATAGATAAACAGTTAGTTAGATTGACTGAGTGGTTTTGACGCAGGAGGAAAGACAGAAAGACAATAAAATTAGATTAAAAACGAAAAAAAAAGAATAAATAAAGGAATACTGAAGAAAGAAAGACGAAGAAATGAGAGATAGATTATTAAATTGGTGAAAGGAAAATTGAAACAAAGACGAAATAAAGAAAGAAATTAAAGAGGCAACGAAGGAACAAAGAAGAGAGAAAGAGAGAGAAAGTAAGAGATGAGTAAAACGGAGAAAGTGGAAGAACATAAGGAAAGTAAAGAAAGTAAGAATGAATGAAAGAAAGTGAAAAGGTTTGAAGATTAAAGAAAAGTTTGTTACTGAGAAATGAATGCATAAATAGTACACATATACATACGTACATACATACATACATACATACATACATACATACATCTTCGTATTATACCACTAGAGAGAGAGAGAGAGAGAGAGAGAGAGAGAGAGAGAGAGAGAGAGAGAGTGTCTATATATAACTTTAGTGATGACAATAATTGAACAAACTTTCTTTCTATTTTGTGATGAAGAAATTTGAACTTAAGGATCAAGTTTGCAAGTTTTTTTTTTATTTTTCCTTTAAGATTTCTCACGAGTCCTGGAGCTTGTGTGTGTGTGTGTGAAGAGAAAGTATTATTATTGGAACTCTCTCTCTCTCTCTCTCTCTCTCTCTCTCTCTCTCTCTCTCTCTCTCTCTCTCTCTCTCTCTGTCTGTCTGTCTGTCTGTCTGTCTGTCTGTCTGTCTGTCTGTCTGTCTGTCTGTCTGTCTCTCTCTCTCTCTCTCTCTCTCTCTCTCTCTCTCTCTCACCAGTGCCAGGGAGTAGCCGCCCCCCTGCAGCAGGTCGAGGGCGTGATGGAGGTGTGGCGTGAGGGTGCGGGCGTCAGGAGGGGGGGCGGGGGGCGCGGGCACGCAGAACTGGTCCCCGGACACCCAGGGCGCCTCACACCTGCCGGCAGGTGGGGGGGGTGAGAGGGGCGTAAGCACAGACACTCTTAGTTCAGGTTAGTGTAACGCAGCACACCCATTCCACTTTCACTATGCGTCCTCAGAAAATTAAGTGGATTCTCTCTCTCTCTCTCTCTCTCTCTCTCTCTCTCTCTCTCTCTCTCTCTCTAAAATCTATCTTTATCAAGCATACATCTCTTACATCTTGTCCTGGCCTGAATATTGACCCCCGGTATTTGACTTCGCCACTCTCGCTATGTCCACAATACTATGTTACCCATAAGTAGCAAGTCGTGTGCAGTACGAGTCTACATGCTCATATTCACAAATACCTCTGTACCTCACCTCCACTATTTCAAAAAGCTTTATTTAAATTTCCACGATTTTTTCTAAGGTGTTTCTTTTTACTGTTCTAGAGACAAAGTGACAATATTTTTACTGTACTAACTGAAGAAAAACTCTTGAAAACCCCGCTAATCATCTCTGTGGCCTTGGAAAACAGTCGTGGTGAGAAAGTAAGCCGTTTATAAGGATGTTTCTGTTTATGGTTCTAGAGGCAGAGTGACAAGATTTCCACATTATTAACTGGAGAAACACTCTTTAAAAACCCACTCGTCATCTCTGTGGCCTTAGAAAATAATCATGGTGAGAGAGCAGAGCGTTTCTGAACACGGTACCTATCTCTCAACATAAGCCCCAGTGAACGCAAGATTCAACCACCTGTAGAAGTTGAAGAGCGCAGAGCTAAGGTTGTGACGAGCCGAGGTGACCCACAGAGGCTCCACCGTCCGCCACCAAGCCGCGCTCTTCGCTCTCTCTGGCAGACGCTTCACAGAGAACTGAGGGGTGGTGGACTTCGTTATTCCCTCGCCGCTACCATTGTCTTTCTCCTCCTTCTCCATATACAGACCTGAGGAAGACGGGAACTAATTAGAGGGGATGTAAGAAGACTATGGGGTGAATAGAGAGCTGGAAGGGCGAAGATGGCTTGTGAATTAGGGATGGCATAAGAAAACTACCACTGTCATTCTCCTCCTTCTCCACATACAGACCTGAGAGGGACGGGGATTACACAGGGAGGATGTAAGAAGACTACGGGTGTGAATAGAGATCTGAAAGGATGAAGATGGCTCGTGAAGTAGGAATGGCATGAGAAAACTACCACTGTACGTCTTTCTCCTCCTCCACCATGTACAGGCCTGATGGGGATGGTGACTAGAGAGGATGTAAGAGGGTTACTGGTGTGAATAAAGGGCTGAGAGGATGAAAATGACTTGTGAATTAGGAATAACATGAGAACACTACGAAGGACTTAAAAAAACAACAACAGGAATTAGGAATGAAAAATAAAACTAGGATTATAAATAGACATCTGAAGAACGGGGATAAATTACCATGCAACGAGAATACATACACGAATAGGAATGAAAACCACATAGAAATAAAAACAATCTTAATCCATTTACCTGCCAGTAGGGTGGCGGCAGGGGGTTGGGACGTGGTGGAGGAGGCGGCAGGTGGCAGAGGTGAGGAGGCGGCGGCTTGGGGCAGATATGGGGCTCTCACACCGTCAGCTCGCAGCCTCGCGAAGCCTGGGAAGTCCCCCTCCTGCAGCTGCTCCTCAGTCACGCCTTTGAACCTGCCGCGGGACACGAGACTTGGAGGTGGAGCAAAGTATAGGGTTACTTGTAAACTTTTATTCTCAAACACAACAGTGCTTCGCCTCCACAATTTCAAAAGGCTCTATTTAAATTTACACGAGACTTTCAAGATGTTTTTATTGTTCTAAAGGCAGATTGACGAGATTTCTATATTACATTTAAACTTAAAAGAGTTTTTCAAGGTGTTTTTATAGTTCTAGAAGCAGATTGACAAGATTTCTACATTTTCAACTGAAGAAACACTCTTTAGAAAGGCTCTTATTGAAGTAATTAAGCGCTTTTAAAGATATTTTTATGGTTGTAGAGACAGTGACAAGATTTCTACATTATTAACTGGAAAAATACTCTTGAAAACCCCGCTAATAATAATTTCTGTGGCCTTGGAAAAGAGTCGTGTTGAGAGAGCAAAGCGTCTCTGAATACTGACCAGAGAGTCTAACCTTTCATTACTAGACACCAAGAAAAGAAAATATAAATAAATAATTGCACCATCATCCTTTTCGAAACAGTTCTTCACTAAGCAATCTTACTATTTGATTTATGAAAGCCAAAACAGCCAACGGATCGATAAATAACGTTAACTCGGCTCTTCAGTACCATGACGTGTTTCATATTCATTCTGGTTACTATTTGGTGATTTTATACGGCTTCAGACACTTACGTAGGGGATTAAAATAGTGAAGAATCAGGCCACTAAACTTCTAACCTCCATAGACCCTTCCTAATGTCATTAAATAGTCTTGTCGTACACAAATCTCAAGGTAAAAAATGTGTCCCAGTACTGAAGGGGTTAAAATCGTGAAGACTCTGGCCAGTAATCTTCTGACCTCCATAGACCCTTTCTAATGTTAGTAAAATCACCTAATCATACCCAAAACTCAAGCTAAAAATGCATTCCACTACTGAAGGAGTTAAGGAAGTAATGAAGGATAGATTGGGGCTCGCACAGTGTTGAGTGAAGTGTTGTGGCAGTCACGGGGCACGGAACGAAGCAGTCTTGAGGTGGTTCGAACATGTGGCCAGGAGAGGAGAACTAACCCCTTCAGTACTGGGACACATTTTTACCTTGAGATGAGTGTACGATTAAACCATTTTATTAACATTAGGAAGGGTCTATGGAGATCAGAAGATATAATGGCCACAGTCTTCATTATTTTAATCCCCACATAAGTTTCTAAAGGTGTATAAAACCACTTAATAGTAAGCAGAATGAATATGGAAACGCGTCATGGTACTCAAGGGGTTAAGATGATCTTGTGAAGATGGCGTGGAGGATCAATATGGAAAGCAAAGGAACTGTTGATGACGAGAACTCGTAATAGGCAGGAATAAGGAATTGAGGCGAACATGAGACACTTAACCTCTTCAGCACTGGGACGTATTTCTACCTTGAGTTTTTTTGCATAATTAGACGATTTTATTGACATTAGGAAGGGTCTATGGAAGTTAGAAAATTAATGGCCAGGATCTTCACTATTTCAGTCCTCCACATAAGTTTCTGTAACTGTATAAAATCACTAAATAGTAAGCAGAATGCATATGAAAACGCGTCATGGTACTGAAGTAGTTAAGTATTCTGAAACGCTTTGCTCTCTGACCACAA
>NC_059285.1:12953777-12958777 GCF_017591435.1 Portunus trituberculatus
CGTAGCGGTGGTGGTGATGGTGGTGGAGGTGATGGTGATGGTGGTGGTGGTGGTGGTGGTGGTGGTCATGGGAGAACGGAGCATAGGTAATAGATTGATAGTGATGGTATGGAAGGGGAGGACTTAGTAGTGGGTATGGTGGATGGTGAGTCAGTGGTGATGGTGAGTCAGTGGTGATGGTGGTTGGTAAGAGTAGAGAGAGAGAGAGAGAGAGAGAGAGAGAGAGAGAGAGAGAGAGAGAGAGAGAGAGAGAGAGGGAGATAGTATATGGGAGTACTGAAGGGTATAGGATGGTGATGTATATGGAGAGAGAGAGAGAGAGAGAGAGAGAGAGAGAGAGAGAGAGAGAGAGAGAGGGAGAGGGGTATGGAATTATGGGAAGCGGTTTGTTAAGAGAAGTGATGGTGGTGGTGTTAATCTTCCTTCCTTCCATCCCTTCCTTTCTTCCTTCCTTCCTTCCTTCCTTCTTCCTTCCTTTCTTCCTTCCTTCCTTCCTTTCCTCCGTCCTTCTTTCCTTTTTTTTTCTTTTTTTATACACTGGATAATGCTAATCTCTCTCTCTCTCTCTCTCTCTCTCTCTCTCTCTCTCTCTCGTCTCATCATTTACGCGTCCATTCTCTCTCTCAACGTCTGTCCCTCAGCACACACACACACACACACACACACACACACACACACACACACACACACACACACACACACACACAGAGAGAGAGAGAGAGAGAGAGAGAGAGAGAGAGAGAGAGAGAGAGAGAGAGAGAGATAAAAACACACTTCCCTCCTCTCTTTCTTTCTGTCTCGCGCGTCAAGAAAAAAATGTGTTTCCCCGTTGTGTGTGCGAGGCAGTGGTGTGTGGCGGGCTGGGGTGGGCTCAGCTGGGACACACTTCACCACACTTTACACACTTCACCGCACTCTTCACCATTCTTCACGGGCGAGGTTTTATTTAGTGTTCTCTTACGCGGGGTCAGTTCTGCTTGTTTGTCTTGTGTTTGTGTGTGTTTTGTGTGTTTTTTTGTGTGTTTTCATGGTCTTTTGTGTTGTTTTGGGGTTGATTTGTTGATTAATTGCCTGTTCACTTGTTGTTTTGTTTCTGTTTATTTATGTATATTAGTTATGTCTTTTATATTGCTTGTTTGTTTAACCCTTTCAGTACCATGACGTGTTTCTATACTCACTGTGCTTACTGTTTGGTGATTTTATACAGCTTCAGAAACTTTTTGTGGGGGATTAAACTAGTGACGACTGTGGCCATTAATCTTCTGACCTCCATAGATCTTTCCTAATGTCAATAAAATGATCTTATCGTACACAAATTTCAAGGTTAAACTGTGTCCCAGTACTGAAGGGGTTAAAATAGTGAAGACTGTGGCAATTAATCTTCTGACCTCCTTAGATCCTTCCTAATGTCAATAAAATGGTCTTTTCGTACACAAATTTCAAGGTAAAACTGTGTCCCAGTACTGAAGGGGTTAAAATAGTGAAGACTGTGGCCATTAATCTTCTGACCTCCATAGATCCTTCCTAATGTCAATAAAATGGTCTTATTCTACACAAATCTCAAGGTAAAAAATACGTCCCAGTACTGAATGGGCTAATGGGTTTATTTTTATTTCATTTCTCCATTTATCTATTCACTTTTTTTTTCTCTTATTTGTTATTCTATTTCGTTATAGTATTTCTCACACCATCGTTATCTAATGTGAAAGTATAAATCATTATTGCCTTTTACATCATTGCTCTCTTCTTTCTCTTTTCTTTATCAATTGTTTTTTTCTTTTATCAACAAAAAAATAGAAAAAAAGACCCACTTATCACAATCTCTCTATTATTCCTGCTCGCTTTTTGTTGCTGACGAGACCTTACGTAAATGAAAGAAAAAAGTCTCTCTCTCTCTCTCTCTCTCTCTCTCTCTCTCTCTCTCTCTCTCTCTCTCTCTCTCTCTCTCTCTCTCTCTCTCTCAGTCAAAAATCTTCGTCATATTAAGATTTATACCCATTGGGAAGAAACGGCTCTGATGGAAGGGAAGAGGGAAGAGAGGAAAGGAGGGAGAAAAGAAGATAAGGAGGAAAGGAGGGAGGGAGAGAGGGAGGGAGGGAGGGAGGGAAGAGAGGAGAGATTATAAGAGGTATCGAGAGGAGTTGAGAGGAGGTGAGGAAAAAAAATGGAGGAAAGGAGGAGGAAAAAATGAGGGAGTAGGAGGATGAAGAAAAGGGAATAAGGAAGGAAGGAAGGAAGGAAGGAAGGAAGAATTAAGATTGCAAAAGAAGTAAGGGAAGATAATAGAAAGGAAGGAAGGACAGAAGAGTGAACAGAAGAGTGAAGGAAGGAAGAAAAGTTAGAACTAAAAGAAGAAGAGGAAGATATTTAAAAGGAAAAGGAAGAGAAAGGAAGGAATGAAGGAGAAAGGGAAAAAAAAGAAAGGAAAGGAGAAAAAGAATGAAGGAAGAAAGCAAGGAATGAAAAGAAAAGTAAAAATAGGAAAGGAGAGGAGAACAAGAATGAAGGAAGGAAGAAAAAAATGAATAGTAGAAGACATTTGAAAGGAAAAAGAAGAAGAAAGGAAGGAATAAAGGAAAATAGAAAAGAGGAAAGGAAAAAAATAATGATGAAGGTTACAGAGGAAATATATGAGGAAAAAAGAACAGATAGGAGATGAAAAGAGAAAAATAAAATATAATAAAAGAAAAAGAAAAGAAGAAGAAGAAGACAAAAGGAAGAAAAGAAAGCAAAAAAAATTAAACACAATGAAAGAAATGAAAATAAAATAAAACAAAAATAAAAAAAGGAAAATACAAGAAAAAAAGAAAAAAATATTAACGTAATGAAACAAATAATAAAAAAAGAGAAAAAAAAAGAAGAAGAGAATAAGAGAGAAAATTAGAAATAGAAAAGAAGAAAAGAAAGGAAAAATGAAATAAACAACTGAGAGAACAAAAAGAAGGAATAAATGAAAGAAGGAGGGAATAGGGAAGGGAGAGAGTAAGAGAGAGGGAAGGAGGAAGGAAGGGAAGGAAGGAGGGAGGGAGAGAGGAAGGGAAAAAAAAAGCCTTTATTTGACAAGAGGAATTTTGGAGACTGGAGAGAAACCGATATTGTTATTGTTGTTGTTGTTGTTGGTGGTGGTGGTGGTGGTGGTGATGCTATTGTCTTAGTCTATGGTCAATTTCTCTCTCTCTCTCTCTCTCTCTCTCTCTCTCTCTCTCTCTCTCTCTCTCTCTCTCTCTCTCTCTCTCTCTCTCTCTCTCTCTCCGTGTGTGTGTGTGTGTGTGTGTGTGTGTGTGAGAGAGAGAGAGAGAGAGAGAGAGAGAGAGAGAGAGAGAGAGAGAGAGAGAGAGAGAGAGATAAACCTAAAGTAAATAAGTATATTTGATTTCCTTAAAAGCTTACATCAATTGAGAGAGAGAGAGAGAGAGAGAGAGAGAGAGAGAGAGAGAGAGAGAGAGAGAGAGAGAGAGAGAGAGAGAGAGAGAGAGAGAGAGAGAGAGAATCAGAGAGAGAGAGATGAAGGTAATACTACCAATAATCTTTCTTTTCCTTCCTTCATTACTTTTGCAGAGAGACAGAGAGAGAGAGAGAGAGAGAGAGAGAGAGAGAGAGAGAGAGAGAGAGAGAGAGAGTCATGCGTTGAGAGAAAAAGACAAAAAAAAAAGGAAAAACTGATAAAATAAAGCTAAGATGTATAAAATAAACGAATTAGGAAGAGAAATGAGAGAGAGAGAGAGAGAGAGAGAGAGAGAGAGAGAGAGAGAGAGAGTCATGCACCCAGTAAGAAGGAAGGGGTAGATGACGCGTGACAGCCCAGCGTAGTCAAGTGGCCAGCAGCTGTTGAGACGCATGCCCAGACTTGCCTCCCGCCCTCACTTACACTACCCACAGCCCGTCCAGCGATCGATGCGTGAGCGAAACCCAGCGGACAGACACAGACAGGCTTCCCTCTCCTTCAGAATGCTTGGGACGCTCTTATATTGATCTCTTTGGCGTGCCTGACGGAGAAAATAAACTGCGCGTACATCACGAGTGTTCATAGAGGAGAGAATGTACTTGTGTGTGCATGTGCGTGTGTAAAAGAAAACGTGTTAGCTGGAGGGTGGACGGCGCGAGAGGAGAGGAAGGAGGAGAGGAGGGTGCGGAAATAAATACTGTTTGGGAAAGGTTTGCAGAAATGTTTCCTCTTCTAACCTGATTATCCTGAAAAGTGTAAATGTGTTGGCTGTCTTCCGTGACATTAAGCGTTCGATGGAGGGGAGAGAGAGAGAGAGAGAGAGAGAGAGAGAGAGAGAGAGAGAGAGAGAGAGAGAGAGAGAGAGAGAGAGAAGACAAAGAAAGAGAGCAGTTGTAGAAATGAGAGAAAATATGCAAAGGAAAGAAAGAATGAAAGTAGGAAAGAAAGGTAACGAAAAAAAAAAAGATAGAGAATTTAAATTGTGTTGAAGCAGAATATGGAAATGAGGAGGAAAAGAAGATAAAAGAAGCACTCGATGGAAAAAAGAGAGCATGGAAAGGAACAGAAAGAGATTTTGTCAGAATGATGAAGAAATGAAGAAAAGAAAGAAAAATAAGAAAGAAAGAAAGAAAGAAAGAAAGAAGCGAGAATAAAAAGATGTAAAGGAGAACTCATATTGAAATCAGATAAGAAGATGTGTGAAAAATTAAGAAAATAAACACTGGAGAGAGAGAGAGAGAGAGAGAGAGAGAGAGAGAGAGAGAGAGAATTATCATAACTAACTGAGGACACAAGAATGTATAAGAATTTCACACAAACAGAGAGAGAGAGAGAGAGAGAGAGAGAGAGAGAGAGAGAGAGAGAGAGAGAGAGAGAGAGAGAATGGCTTAATCATACCTACAGTAACGTCTACAAACTAAGCTTTGGTACTGCGCGTTTCCACCTTCACTCAGCTAAACGTTCCGAGGATTTGACAACGCTTCGTGCTGCCACTTAGACGCTGCTCATTTCCAACACTACAACAATGTTAAGGAGAGTTTTATGTGTGTTTTTC
>NC_059285.1:12966277-12988777 GCF_017591435.1 Portunus trituberculatus
TCGGCCCACGAACACTACGATAACACCACGATAACACCCCAATAACACCACAATAACACCACGATAACACCACGATAACACCACGATAACACACTTCGGAACTGTTATCCAGGCAGGAGGAGACACCCCATGAACGTCAAGGTGTCCCTCTGGTATTGGCCGATTAGCGAGGTTGCCAATTTCTGCTGATAAGATAGGAGAGAAGGAGGAAAGTTATTAACACAAGATTGACTGAGAGTGATAAGATAAGGGCAACAAGGTCGTAACACAAGAGAGGCCGACTGAGGGTAATAAGATAAGCCTAAAAGAAGACAAATAACACAAGAAAGGCTGAGTGACGGTGAATAAAGATAAGAGAAAGAGAAAGAAGAAGATAATTAGCAAGAAGGGAGTGACTGAGAGTGATAGGCTGCATAGAAGTCTCGATACTAATCACAGGCGACTCGATTCTACTCAAAGGGATCGGATTCTAATCACAGACGCCTGAATCCCACTCAAGAGGGATCGAATATCACTCGCAAAACACCTCAACGCGCTCCGAAAGGGATCAAGCAGCAAATGTGATTGATGCTATTGATCCTCCCACTCACACACACATACACACACACTCTCTCTCGCTCTCCTTGCCTCCTTCCCCGAAAAGGATTCAACACTACAACACGATAGGAAAGGGACTTGGAACGTTTCTCCCACCTTGCCTTGCGGTCCCCTTCCCTAACCGTCCTGGAATATTAATAAGTGAGGAGCAAAAAATAGGATTCGATTCCCTTTAAACCTAACGACAAAGGGCTCATCCCCTCGTCTATAAAAAGCTACTGGATCCCTTCTGCAATTCCTCCTAATTCCCCCTTTAATCTCATAAACCCTCTTGTCCCCCTCCACAAACGCACGCACGCACACGAGTCCTGTAAAAGAAGCTGAGTATTGCTTTACATTCTTTCCTTCCTTGGCAGACATCCAGAAGAGTCTTATATATTCTTCTCTTCACCCCTATAACCTCCTCGCTCTCCTCGTTGTCGTCCTGTGCCACTCTTGAAGCCCTCAGTAGTGCCGCCAGCTCCTCGTCCAGGCTTGTAGAGACGCACCATCAAGAGGAACAAGAGGGGAAGGAACGGCAGGACACAGCGGACGGGTGCTTGGTGGAAGAACAGAGCTGCTTACATTGTGGAAGTGAAAGACGAGTGAAGGAACGAAGACAAGAAGGGAAGAGACAATTGAGTTCTTTCACGTCAGCAACTCAGTCCGATATCCGCAACTCTTCTCCCCAACACTCCTCCTTCACTCAGGACATCTCTAACTAGAACACTCTTATCGCCACAGCTCGGCCACTTATCCCCCCGAAACTCGACCTCTTCCGACCACACCACTTATCTCCCCAACTCGGCCCCTTCCAACCGGCAAGATTGATTCCCCAACGAGCGACAAGGGCCTGGGGGTGGAGGCGACGCCCACCAAGAAGAACAGATGCCGAACTTGCCTCCGCTTCCACCTCACCGCCTTCTTCACCCTGGTGGCGTGCTTCAGCTCCTTCGCCTTCCTCTTCCTCGTGCCCTTCATCATCGACCCGGCCTTCTCCACCATCTTCGCGGACTTCGACAATGAGCCGCGGATGTGCGTCACCAAGGAGTCAGTGTCTCTGCACGGCGCCAGTAACTGCTCGTGGTCTTCGTGTCGCGAGGGCTGCACCAATGAGATCTTCGAGTGCCTTCACATCTACGTCAACTACAGGCACGACCCGGATGGACTCAAGAACGGGATGAATTTCTCGCAAGCGGAGGACATCGACTTAGAAGCGTGGGATGTGTACGATGCAAGGCTCTACCCGAACGTGAAGGGCTGCGGCTACCCACCCAACGTCAACTGCACTACGTTCGCCGCTAACTACAGCACAGTTGGGAGGACCTACCCTTGCTACTACTCCAAGAAGATCCCCACCATGGTTCTCAACGCTCTGGATATCCCGGGGGTGAAGAGGGACCTGGTGTATGCCATCGTAATACCCTGGGGCTGCTTCTTCGTGTCCATTCTCTACATCATGGTGACGTACGCGGGAATGAGAGGCCCCGACGAGGAGGACGACAAGGCGCAGGAGGTGAGCTCGAGCAAGGCGTCCAAGGAAGCATCAAACTATTCGCTGCGCTCCATCGGCAAGACCATCAACCACGGCATGAATAAGCTGAGAGGGGAGCCTGATGATAAGGGGTAAGTGTGTGTGTGTGTGTGTGTGTGTGTGTGTGTGTGTGTGTGTGTGTGTGTGTGTGTGTGTGTGTGTGTGTGTGTGTGTGTGTGTGTGTGTGTGATTTTCCTCAATTCATTAGTTTTTTTTTCCTAGTACTATTTTTTTCTATCTTTATTTTTATATTTTTCTCTCTTCTCTTCTCTTCTCTCTCTCTCTCTCTCTCTCTCTCTCTCTCTCTCTCTCTCTCTCTCTCTCTCTCTCTCTCTCTCTCTCTCTCTCTCTTCATATTCACTCACTTTTTGACAATTTCTATAATTTTTCTTTTCAATTGTCACTTTTCTTGTGTGTGTGTGTGTGTGTGTGTGTGTGTGTGTGTGTGTGTGTGTGTGTGTGTGTGTGTGTGTGTGTGTGTGTGTGTGTGTGTGTGTGTGTGTGTGTGTGTGTGTGTGTGTGTGTGTGTGTGTGTGTGTGTGTGTGTACTTTTTAAATCTCTCTATCACCTCATGTTCACTTACAGCCATTCAATGTTTGTCTGGATGTTTTCCTGACCCCTCTCCCTCTTCCCCCTTTACCTCCCCCTCGTCCTCTTCCTCCTCCTCCTCCTCCGTCTCCTCCTCCTCCTCCTCCTCCTCCTCCTCCTCCTCCTCCTCCTCCTCCTCCTCCTCCTCTTCCTCTTCCTCGCCCCGCCAAATTTAAGTATATGTGAAAATATCTTTGAATTTCTTAAAAGTTTTCATGTTTTTAGTAAAAGTTTTAGGAAAATATGCGAGAGAAATGTATTTTATTTGTTCTTCTCTCTCCACATTCATTTTCTCTTTTTTGATCATTGTTTTCCTTTTCTTTTCGTGTTAGAAAATACACAAAAAAGGAGAATTTGTTCAAGTGAGAGAAACACACACACATGCATTGAATTTCGTGTGACTGTAGGATAGGTTTTGTTTTTTGGGTCATACATTACTACTACTACTACTACTACTACTACTACTACTACTACTACTACTACTACTACTACTACTACTACTACTACTACTACTACTACTACTACTACTACTACTGCTACTACTACTACTACTACTACTACTACTACTACTACTACTACTACTACTACTACTACTACTACTACTACTACTACTACTATTACTACCACCACTAACACCACCATCTCTGCTCCAACGACTATTATTATTACTATTACCATTCATACTACTACCACCACCACCACCACCACCACTACTACTACTACTACTACTACCTTTACCACCACCACCACCACTTCTACTACTACTACTACTACTACTACTACTACTACTACTACTACTACTACACTACACCTTGACCCACGTGACCACAAACAAACCTTCACCTCACCTGTCAGTAATCAATAGCCGGCAACTTACCTGTGTGTGTGTGTGTGTGTGTGTGTGTGTGTGTGTGTGTGTGTGTGTGTGTGTGTGTATTATGCAGCATTAAGTATCTTCCGTTCTAGTTTTGATTCTTTTTACTATCATTACTGTTTATTATCTTTTAATGTGCTTCGGAGAGAGAGAGAGAGAGAGAGAGAGAGAGAGAGAGAGAGAGAGAGAGAGAGAGAGAGAGAGAGAGAGAGTTGATGAGTCGAGGAGAGGATTTTATGAGCTGAAAATGGAGGAAAGAATGTGTTAGGAATAGAAATGTGTGTGTGTGTGTGAGAGAGAGAGAGAGAGAGAGAGAGAGAGAGAGAGAGAGAGAGAGAGAGAGAGAGAGAGAGAGACAGGTTGATAGGCAGTAAAGACAGGAAAAGAGAGACAGGCGTAGTAAAATAGGCAATAAAGAGAGGGAGAGATGGAGGGAAAGAGGGAATTAGAGTGGGTTGAAATAGTAGAAAGAGACGGTAGAGAGAGAGAGAGAGAGAGAGAGAGAGAGAGAGAGAGAGAGAGAGAGAGAGAGAGAGAGAGAGATAATAATAATGAAACAAATGAGATGATGAGTGAAAGAATAGAAGGAAGAGGAAAAATGAGGAGAAAGATGAATAAAAAAAATGATAAAAACGAGGAAGATAAGTAATAAATCAAAGGTAGAGAGAAAGAGAAAGAGAAAGAGGACATAGAATCAAAGACATTTCTACATTCACAATTACTCCACTCACGAACCTCTCCTTCACTCTCATGCCACCAAACACCAACACCAGCAACACCCACCAGAACCACGGCTTGTTTAGTATTAGATAAGAAAAAAAAAGATATTGGAAAGGCGTGGTGCGAGGCATGTATAGGGTGACAAGGAGGGCTGGAGGAGAGGAGAGATGGGGGAGGGAGGGAGAAAAGTATCCTGATAACATGGAGAGAGGAAAAAATGTACCTGATAGTAAAGGAAGAATAGAGGTCAGGAGTCACGGGAGATGGATAGGAGGAAGGGCATCTGGTATCGCTCAGATCGGGAAGGCAAGGAGGCAGGGAAGTACTAGGGCGATATGAGAGGTAAAGGAAGATCGATGCCACGGTGATAGCAGAGCAGGGAGGGGTGAAGTGAGGTAAAAGGGAGGGAATTACTAGGGCAAGGAGGCAGAGAAGTACTAGGGGCGATATGAAAGGTAAAGGGAAGATCGCTGTCAGTGTAATAGCAGAGCAGGGAGGAAGTGAGGTAAAAGGATGAAAAGGAATGAATGGCACACATACACTCCTCTCCCTCTCCCTCTCTCCCTCTCCTCAGCTGATTAGTGGAGCCGTAATGTTCTTGGTAGTGTCTGGATCCTTTGAATGAGTTCCCTCGTGCTCCTGGATTCCTCTCTTATTGGGTCATGGATTAGCTTCTTCTATTTTTTGTTTTCTTGTCTGTGGTGATTCAAATATTGTCATTCTCTTTATATATTATTTTTTCGCGTGTGTGTGTGTGGTTTAGGGTCTCGTAAGAATGGTTTTGTTGATGTATTTATTTTGTTTACTTTTTTTCACTGGTTGAGTTTTTGGTGCCCTCTATTTTGTTACGATTTGTGTGTGTGTGTGTGTGTGTGTGTGTGTGTGTGTGTGTGTGTGTGTGTGTGTGTGTGTGTGTGTGTGTGTGTAAGGAATAAAAGGCCCACTCAATTGTCAGTGTGTGTGTGTGTGTGTGTGTGTGTGTGTGTGTGTGTGTGTGTGTGTGTGTGTGCTACTGACTGTGGCAAGATAAAATCGAAGAGGTTGAGGTAATCATTGTCAGATTTCACCACAACTCTTCATACGCCACAACTAACAATCTCCTATTTTTTTTCCTCTCTTAATCAGTCTTTTTTTTTTCTTTCAAACTCACATTTTTCTAACTCAAAATATTCCACAGACAAACCAGCCAATCTTTCCCTTCATCCACGCAGTCCTTCTTCACGCCACTTCAAACTCCACACTTGAATTTAAACACTTCATTATATTCCAGAGGCTAATCAGCTAATCTTTCCCTTCATTCAATCTCAACCTCCAAACACTAACTAACCTTTATATTCCATTGACAAACCAAGCAATCTTTCCCTTCATCCATGCAATTCTTTCCCTTCACTTCAGACTCAACATTTCCATTTAAACACGAATCAGCTAATCTATCCCTTCATTCAATCTCAACACTCCAAACACTAACTAACCTTTATATTCCATTGACAAACCAAGCAATCTTTCCCTTCATCCACGCAGTCTTTCTTCCCTTCACTTCAGACTCCTTACTTCAATCTCAACACCAAACACTAACCACCTTCATTATTTCGTGTTCCTCTCAAGCTTCTCTAATTCAAATGTTCCAGAAACCATAACTAACTAATCTGTGTTCTGTTGTGTTTCTCTTTTTTTTCCTAGCTTTAATTTAAATATTTCAGAAATTAACTAAACTTTTCACTTTCATGCTTCTTTTTTTTCAAATTTTCCAAGGATGTTTAACGCCTAAGCTATAATGACTATATTTCTCCTTAACACAAAGTCTTCCCTCTAACTTTTTTTTTATATTCCAGAGTCTAATATATTTTTTTTTCCGTGTTTATTTCTTAACTTCAGACTAAGTAATCATTTTTTCATGGTGCTTTCATCTCTTAACCTCAACAATATTCCTTTTTTCTAAGTAATCATTTTTTCATGGTGCTCTTATCTCTTAACCTCAACAATATCCCTTTTTTCTCTTTAATAATCAAGTACTTTATTTCTAAACCAACCATTGCTCTTCTTTCCAGTTCTACCATTCCAGAGACTAATTTAATCTAACTGATCTCTCTTTCCTTCGTGTTTCTCTCAATTCACCTCAAGGAAGCACTTCAATTTAACCCATTCTTGTTGATTTATTCCCTTTGAGCACTGTATTCAATGTAATTATCGTACAGTCACCCACAGCACACCCTGCAAGACAAATGGCAATCACACACACACACACACTCTATTCTTTTGGTTAATCCTGTTGATCTTTTAGGGAACTGGCAATCAAGTGGGCCTGTTTTTTTAATTATTTTTTTTTGCCCTTAGCCAGCTTCCCCTCTTGCATAAAAAAAAACATACTTGTATATATACACACACACACACACTTACGCACACAAACATACACACAAGCACACGGACACTTGCTGGTACACCCTCCCATCCAAGTGTTTAAACCCACACACCAAGGATATTATCTCATTTGTTTTTGCAGTGTTACTCGTAGCTATTCTGGTTCAAACATACACGTACACCAGCGAAAGAAAAGCAGAAGAGATTAGGAAGGATTATATAAGCAGAACAAAGTCACCAGTTAATGAGAACAGGTATGGTTTGTGCGGTTTTAGAATCTATCTGTCTGTCTATCTACCTGTCTATCTATACTGACATTGATTATGACTCCTCTCTCTCTCTCTCTCTCTCTCTCTCTCTCTCTCTCTCTCTCTCTCTCTCTCTCTCTCTCTCTCTCTCTCTCTCTCTCTCTCTCTCCCAAGCACGACATTTTTGCACGCATGATTAACAAGTAGAAAGAAACTTCAAAATTTTGGCTTCATTCATTCTTCCTTGTCTTCATCTCCTTTACTACTCGCTTCCTGCTCTCTTGATTCCTCTACTTGCCTTTCCTCTGACTCCTCCTTCCCTTTCCCCCTTGCTGCTTCCACACCGTCTGCTCCCAAAACCCAGGCACTCAGCAGCTGCAGTACCCAAGTGTGGTTAGGCTGGACAAAAACCGAGTCATCCTTTGAAGGTTACGAGATTGGAAAGTTGTCTATTAGCATTACGAGGGTTTTTTGCAGGCGTAGAGAGCCAAGAAGCGAGGAAGTTCATGCTAAGATTTGTAGGAAGTGTTGTATGTTGAGGCGTTAATGAGGTTTGAAGTCTACTGAGAGTTGTGAGTTAGAAGGTTATGAGAAGATTGGGGAAGGGGAATATGGTTTACAAGTCTAGATTTTGTTTGTTTTAGGGTTGTTTTTCTGAGAGGATGGAAAGTGTTGTTGACGTTATAAAGTGCTTTCTGTCCTGAGGTGTGAAGGTCAGGTTTAAGGCTCACTAGAGTTGTTATGAGTTTTTTTTTATTTTTATTTTTTATTTTATACCATGTGGGCTTTTTCACGGGAATTTCTGGGCTAAAGGGAATACTTTTGGGTACCTCCTATCTCAAAGCCCACCCGCTAGGAAACCATTGTCCTGAGTGAGGAAGCCCAACCTACACTCGGACCGTGGACAGGATTCGAACCCATGCGCTTGGAGACCCATCGGACCCCAAAGCACGCGTGGCAAAGTTATCGCGAGTCTGAATTAAAACATGCGAAGTTTGCGTCAGTTTAAGAGGGAAACTGAAAAGGTGATTCATGTTTTAGTAAATAATGTATCTGGAAACTTGGTGAGCTTGAGGAAATTCTTTTGTATAAATTTCCCGTGAATTTTGATATTGCTTCTATTGAAATGTAGTTTTTTTGTATGTTAAGATTTGAGATTTGAGAGTCACGAAGCAGAGAGGTAATTTTAAACTTGCCATCAATTTTGGGCTATGCTTCTGCCAACACATATCGCTTCCTGTTGCTTGGATTGCTTGTTGCAACGCGTTCATAATTTTCTCTGCTCGAAATAGAGTCATCTCTCACACAGTCTTACAAAGCAGAATGTGTTTGATTAATACATTTTGTCTTTATCGAAAATTACTTAAATTATTAGAAAAATACTGAAAGTCTACTGTAATGTCTTATTTTTTACCTTTAGCCCGCATTAGAAGAGAACTTATTAGATGACAAAATGCAGGTAAAGCTTGCGTCGTTACAGGTGAGGGAGCGTAACACGAGGGCACGCAGAGCAAAGCCTCGGCCGGATAGTTTAGCATGAGGCCACTGAGGGAATAGTTTCGACGTCACACTCTAACAGAATAGTGGACCTGACCGTTGTGTCTACCTGGGGACCTTGTGGTGAACGAGTGGCTTGCTCTGCATCAGGCTCGGTAGAGTGAGGGTTTGTTTTAGCACGTGACTGCCTGAGAAAGGAAAAGACCAGTGTAGCGTTGTTCGCGGGGAGAGAGGGCTGCAGCGTCATACCCTGGTAACCTCCCCCTCAGCATGCACCATGAGCCGTGCGTGCGGCGTGCTCCAGGAATACTTACCCCCATTAACCCCTTCAGTACTGAGGCACATTTTTACCTTATTTTCTTTGGATACGATTAGACGATTCTATTTGCATTATGAAGGTTCCATGGAGGTCAGAAGATTAATGGTCAGAGTCTACACTATTCTAATCACCACATATGTTTCTGAAGCTATGTAAAATCGCCAAATTAGTAACCAGAATGAATATGGAAACGCGGCATGGCACTGAAGGGTTAATGACATGTACAAGCAGCAGTGGTGAGCGTGTCGATAAATATAGTAACCTTAAATGCTGCTTGAATGTTATTTATGATATACATATTCATAAAGCGTACCCAAAGAACGTTCTATCAATATTCATATGTTACTAATATATAAAAACAGGATTACCGCTGAATATGCTAATTTTTTTTTTATATCAAACAACAAATGGTGCCTGTGTATGCTATTAGTAGTGATCAATATTCCTGCAACGTACTGTACGCCCGCTTAAAGAATGCTTTCATTGTTAGTAGTACATGTAAACAGCAATGCCGCTGGATAGACTTCATTGAGAGCCTCAGACAACAAATGGAAGCTGAATTAACAATGATAAAAAGTTCTTAAAGCGTAGAACATGCATGGAATAAGACGGGAAGGTTGCCAGAGTACGATGATGCAGTGTTGAGTCCCCGTGGCCGTGACTGCAGGGAGCTTAGGGTCTGCTTCACTCAACTATCTCCACGAGCCAAAGGGTGAGAGAGCGAGAGAGCGGGTAGAAGTGCCTGGAGTGCCTGGTGTTTTAGGAGCGGACAGGTGACAGTCTCCGCGCCGCCCACACAAAGCATACCTGAGACAGCCAACGCGATGCTTGAGACGAGAGGAGATACAAGCGCTTGCATAGAAATAAAAGGGAAAATATGAATGAGAGGGATTAGGAAAGTGGACAAGGTGGTGACAGGGAAGAAAAAAGGCTGAAGCAAAAAGAAAGTTGTGTCATGTTTGTTTCTGTCACATTTAAACAAAATAGAAAAAAAAGCAAAAAGACTAAAGTAGAAAGAATGTATGCCATGTGTTTTTCTGTCACGTTTAAACAAAAAAAAAAAAAAAAAAAATAGAATTTTTTACTTTTTTATGTAAATGAAAGTAAAATTTTAGTTAAACTTCAGCTTGGTATTTGGTCACCACCTCCTCCATGAAGTGGAACACAATGAACCACAGACATTACAACATCCAGGCAGTGTGTTCTGTTGTTAGTATTGCAGCAGGAAACACGCCTTTTCTTCTCCCTCCCTCCCTTCCTTCACCCTCCCCAAGCAGAACAAACCCAACACCACCACTATATTGACATCATTAAAAAAGATCCTTAGAAAACACGCTTATCTACATGTCTTGAGTCACTATATAGTATACATATATAAAAACGACAATAACGATGTTTTAAATGTATATGTATCCTTGATAATCACACGTGTTTATTTTTTTATTTATTATTTAATGTATACATGTTGCTGACCTCCAGATCCTTGTGTTCCTTTCTCTGACACGTGTCTGTACAGCTGTGTCACAAGCACTGTTTAAAATGTGGCTTTATTTATTGGTTTTATTATGATTTCGTCTCAATCTGTCCTCACGTCAAGTCTTTCTCCATTGACAGCTTTCCCTTGTTACTTTCCTGCATTTGTTTTCCATTGTTTTTTTGATATGTTAATGTCTCCCCTTCACTCCTCAGTCTTCACTCGCCCTGTCCTCGTTTTCTTTTCCCTTTATTCAGTTCCATGTCAGTGTTTCTTCATCTGCTAAGTAAGGAATTAAACAAGAAAGAAAAGAAAGGAAGGAGAAAGAAAAAAGAGTGAATTGACTAGATATACAAAACTACAAAAGAAAATGAAAAGGTGTTATGTATATTTTATTACTATTATCATTATTATTTTATTGCTATTATTATTATTATTACTACTACTGTTACTATCATTATCATTTTAACTTACTATTGTTATCTTTTTTTTTTTTTTTTTTGTCTTTCTCTCACTGTATCTCAACCTGTACTGCTGTCTACTACCCTCTCTCTCTCTTCTCTTTTTTTTTTGTATCTCAAATTACAGGTCCCTCTCTCTTCTCTCTTACGAAAATGATTATGATAATGACACTGACTCTATCTATTGAGAAAAATATACTGTTATAATGTGAGTAAACTCTTATCCCACTGAACCGCCTGCCTCTTGTCAATGTGCGTGTGCATGTTACGTACAACCTTTCAGTACAATGGGACGTAACACCCCCTGTAGCTTCCTCTTCCCCCAGTGTTGAGTAGTCATTGTTGTTGTTATCGCTGCTGCTGCTACTGCTGCTGCTATTACTACTATTACTACTGTTATACTGTTACTACTCCTTCTACTACCATTACTACTGTTATTCTAATCCTATACAGTACTGGTTCACGTACTTATACTGCTATTACTACTATTATACTGTTACTACTCCTTCTTCTACCATTACTACTACTGTGACTACTTCTGTTGCTACTACTACCACTACTACTACCACCACTACTGTTGTCTTAATCCTATACAGTACTGATTCACGTACTTAACCTTTACTAACTCAATGTGTAGTGCAGTGAGCATGTTGGATTCCTCTTTTTTATAACCTACCTCCTTAATCATTCCTCCCTCTACTTACCACTGTACTGGCTTGATTTTTTTGGACCATCTCTGAAAAAATTGTACCTTAGAGAGACTGAGAAAGTGAAAGTAAGACGGGACATATAACTTTTTTTTTTTTTTTTTTTTTTTGCTGTATTTGCAGACACACACACACACACACGCGCGCGCACACACACTCTGAGTATTTCACTGCATTCTGATACGTATACATTCTGATACGTATACATACTGACACACACACACACACACACACACGATGGAAAAAAAAACTTGTCATATTTGGTGAGAGATTTTTTTTTCCTTTTTTTTTTATTTCAAGCTGATAAAAAAAGTCGTATTTTTTGAGTAACTTTTTCTTTTTTCTTTTCCTTTTTTTTCTGGTTTATTTTTTACCCAATATTTTTTTTTCCAGCGCCTTCGTCATATGTAAAGCTCAGTTTTTATCCCCTCTTCCTCTTTTTGAGTGACGTAAAGTGACGGTTTTTTGAGGGAAACACTGTGTTCTTGCTTCCTTTTTTTTCCTTGTGTTTTTTTTTCTACATTTACCTTTTTTTTACAACTGCGATCCTGTTACATGTATTTTTTTCTCCCTCTCTTCCCTCGCCGTTTATTTGTTTATTGTTTTCAGAATCCATATATTTCAGTTTCCTGTTCTTTCACCTCTTTTTTTTTTTTGTCATCGTACGCCTTATTTCAGCCTTACTTTTGTCTATATTAGCGATTTTGTAGTTTATTGATTTATTCTTTGTAATCTCTCACCTCCCCAATTACATACGTACCCCAAAAACCGTGGACATTCATTTGAGACACTCCTGCAACACACACACACACACACACACACACACACACACACACACACACACACACACACACACACACACACACACACACACACACACACACACACACACGCTACCTCCGCCGTGCCCGATTAACCCCCTCAGTACTGGGACACATTTTAACCATGAGATTTGTGTACGATTAGACCATTTTATTGACATCAGGAAGGGTCTATGGAGGTCGGAAAATTAATGGCCACAGTCTTCACTATTTCAATCCCACACATAAGTTTCTGAATCTGTGTAAAAATCACCAAATAGTCACCAGAATGAATATGGAAACGCGTCCTGGTACTGAAGGGGGTTAACATTTGAAACACGCGGATATTTCACTCGCCAAACACCGGTGGATGAGGTTTTTGTATCCCTCGTGTGTGGATATTAATTACTCACAGCGCGTACGTATTATTATTTCAAACAAGCGGCTATGTTTCCTCTCAGCGTGCCGGTAATGCTCCAAACTCACGCTTAAAAACTCAACGCGCGTAGTTTTCCCTCAACACTAGCGGGTTTTTGAGTTAAACGTGAGGCGTGGTTGTGTCTGGCCCGCTCCCTCCCTCTCCCTTCCTCTCATCCCTCTCGCCTACACACTTTCACCCTCAACGCGCGTAGTTTCCCCTCAACACTCACAGGTTTTTGAGTTAAACGTGAGGCGCGGTTGTGTCTAGCCCGCTCCCTCCCTCTCCCTTCCTCTCAGTCCTCTCGCCCACTCACTCGCCCACTCTCCCTTCCTCCCTTCCATGTTCCAGTGACCAGTGTCTATTTGGGCGGCTTTAAGGTCTCCCCGCCTCTCCCTTCTCCCCAATAGTTATCCTTGTCTCTTTCTCCTTTTTTTTTTTCTCCCTTTTCGTCTCTTATCCTTTTCCCTTTCGATACTTTGGCTTCTCCTGCTCTCTCTCTCTCTCTCTCTCTCTCTCTCTCTCTCTCTCTCTCTCTCTCTCTCTCTCTCTCTCTCTCTCTCTCTCTCTGCAGTTCTCACCCTTCCTCTCCTATCACCCAACATTTTAGTTCTTTCCCTCTCCCTCTCCCTCTATCCTTCTCCCTCTCCCTCTCCCTCTCCTTTAGTCCCCGGGGAGTGGTGCGTGATGAGCAATGTCCCAATATAACCAGACATATTCCTCCTATTTTTCCCTTCCTTTCTAAGCGTGGCGGTGCAAAATTCGCAAAATATTCTCAAAAATGCTGGAATATTCACGGTCTTTCTTATTACTCTCGTTCAGCAAGGGAAGGAATGCGGCGAGAAGTATTCATTGGATGTGTCTCTCTTGTGTGTTTCCTTCCCGGTGGTGTTGCGTGGTGGGAAGGTGTGGAGGAGTATAAATTTGCGTTGTTTGGAGTGAAGGTTGTGGCCATTTCATATCGCGAGTTGAGGCTGTGGTGACATGCGGGTTTTGGGAGTCTCGCGTGGTGCTCCTAGTGTGTTTAGAGGCCCGGCCCGTGAATGAGATGCAAAGGGAGGTGTTTCAAGACATTTATCCCTGGTTTTTTTTTTTCTGCCTAACTCTCTCTCTTTTTCGGATCTGCAAGGGGACTGGGAACTAAGTGGGTTCTTTTTTTTTTTATTCTTTTGTTGGTCTTGGCCACCTTTCCCCTCTTACATAAAAAAAAGAGAAGCGAGGTTTTGTTGGGGAAAGTGAATGAATCAAGTCCCGTCCGTTTATTATCGTGAAAAAAAAAAATGGAGAATACGTAAAGTTTGGATAAGTCTTTGGCCAGCTTTCCCCTCTTACGTAAAAAAAAAAAAAAAGAAGTTTTTTGACGAAGGTGAATGAATCAAGTCCCCTTCTGTTTATTATCGTGAAAAAAAAAAGAAAATTGAAAATACGTAAAGTTTGGTAAAGTTTTGTGTCTGTTTTATCAATGAACGAGAGGAAGATTTTATTGATGAAGCCTATGAAGTTTAAATGAGTTTGCATCCATTCATCACTCTGCTAGAGAAAAAAAATGATGTAAAGAATGCTTAATAAATTCAAATAAGCGAATCTGTTCTTATGCTAAACAAATGCTCATATTTCAACCTTAATCCTGTAAAACTAGACAAGATTCCATATATTTGTAACTACGTGAGACCAAAACTTTACACACAAGACCCATTTAAGCTCAAGACTCAGTTAAGCTCAATACTAACACGTTCCTCTGCATCACAACACGAACCATCCGATCACTCAGCGCTTCCAATGCACCGCTACTAATACTACTCCTATGCCGTCAACCTCCTCCCCTCCCCGGCAACACTAAAGCGCCTCTCGTGCGTCACCTGGCCTGTTTGTCACCTGTTTGCCTCACGAGACGGTCGATTTATCTGAGGTGTCGTTAAGTGGCGCCTCTCACGATGGTCACGCCACGCTGTACTAGAATCCGAATCCACCTCGCCACCACCGCTAGGAAGGGCAAGGGAACCGGCCCGGGAACTGACGTAAGAGAGAGAGAGAGAGAGAGAGAGAGAGAGAGAGAGAGAGAGAGAGAGAGAGAGAGAGAGAGAGTCATTCATTCATTCATCACTGCAGCGTGGTGGAACACAAAGGAAGGGAGATAGTGAGATGAATGGTGATGCATGATTGGTGACCTATAAGAGTGAGAGATGAAAGGATAAAGATAGAGAAAATGAAACGAAGATGAAGAATGAGATGAAGGATTAAATGAAAAAAAGTTATAATAATGACAATGTGTGTGTGTATGTGTGTGTGTGTGTGTGTGTGTGTGTGTGTGTGTGTGTGTGTGTGTGTGTGTGTGTGTGACAGCCTCCCATCAGACAGTGTGAGCTGCTTGTGACCTGCACGTGATCTACACTTCAAACAATCTAAACTGACCAGACTAGTTCATGCGAGACTAATTCGTGTGGGCGAGAAAGGGGAGGACGCGAGGCAGAGAAGGGCGGTTAGGAGAGGAGGACACGAAGCAGAGGAATGGAGAGGAAGGGAGGACGCGAGGCAGTGGAGGGCGGGGAGTCAGGGAAGGGCGCCACTTTAAGACAAGAGGGTCACAGCCTCGCGCGGTGCTAACACACGGACAGGGGGAGTGTGTTAGGTCGCTTCTCAGCCAGCCGTGATCTCAACGACCTGGTGTGTGTGTGTGTGTGTGTGTGTGTGTGTGTGTGTGTGTGTGCGCGCGCAGCAAGGCGAGGTGCCTCAGGGTCTGTAACAAACAATGAATGCGGATGGATGGAGGCCAGCGTGGTGGTCAGCCCGGCGTCACTTGGCAGAGTGGCGGAGTGCGTGTCCTGGGTGTCGTAAGGGCGTCGCGGTGTGTGGAGCAGCGGGGCGCGAGGACAGCAGTGCCTGAGTGCAACAGGATGTGAGGTCATGGGTCGGCTCCTCTCAGCACAGCCACGATCACAGCTGTGTCGCGGCGCGGCGTTTCTGTGTTGTGGTGCACACGTCCCTGACGCGGTGCTGCCCACGTGTTGTATTGATTGGCGCGGCGGAGGGTGGGTGGTCTCCCCTGTGTCTGTGGGGCGCGGCGTGTGTGTGTGTGTGTGTGTGTGTGTGTGTGTGTGTGTGTGTGCACCTGGTTATGCGAGTAGCGTGCCTGAGTGCCCTGCTGGGCCCGGCGCCACAACACCTGAGTGGACATCCCCGCAGTTCAGTCAGACCAGTAGCAGTACTGTAGATGACCGAAGCTCGTCCCGTGTTGTCAGTACTATTTGGAGTAGCTCACCGCCTCACGTAGCGCCGTGCTGTGTGCTGTGTGCTGCGTGTGGTCCGCAGCGCCACTCAGCACCGTGCATTGGAGCAGCAGTAACGTGTACACCACACACCGCGGTGACGCCTCTGTGCTGCCCTCTGGCTCCCCTCCCGCCCCACCGCCACCTCAACCACAATGTAGTTGAGCCTAGCGGGCCTGAAGGCGGCCACGGCAGTACAGGGTCGGCCACACCGCACCACACCACCACCACCACCACCACCACCACCACCACCACCACCCACCAAATCCAGCGCACGTACAGACACAGTAGAGAGGAGGGGGGGCGCCGCCACGCGCCCGGCCGCCTGATGGCAACGGCGGCCGGGCCGGGCGGCAGCGTGCAGTAGTAGCCTTGTGCTCCTAGTGATCCTAGTGATTAGAGTCGTGGTTCACTAGTCGTGGTCGTTGTGCTGGTGGTCACCGCCTCTTGGCCTCTTGGTATTGAATAGTGTAGGCGAGTTGCATCTTTTTCCTCTGACATAGAAAGTCCTAATCACATTTTTAAGTATAAATAGAAGGCAGTATTTTAGCATGGAACGTTTATATATATATATATATATATATATATATATATATATATATATATATATATATATATATATATATATATATATATATATATATAGGGATTATAAATTCAATTATATTTTTATATAATAAATATTATGCATGTTGAAGTCATTTTATATTTATAAATGCAAACGCACACATACGCGCACACACGCACACAGACACACACACACACACACACACACACACACACACACACACACACACACACACACACACACACACACACACACACACACACACACACAGTAGTGGTGCCTCAGCAACACAGCAACACACAGTAGTGGCGCTTGACTATTTATAAACCACCTCACATTTCAATGCCATTATTTATAATTACAACTTGCAGTAATGATGATTATGATGATGATGATGATGATGATTATATTGATGATGATTATGATGATGATGATGATGAGGATTGTGATGATAAAGTAAGTGAGTAGCCACAGAGTTGAACCTTGCAGAGCAGCAGGCAGCCTTGCCCTTGTCACACCAAGCAGCTAGACAAGACAGTGTAGGTGTTAGTGAGTCTTGAGTTAGGAGTAAGCTAATGACACCGAGTACTGCACGAGATGGTAATGGTAACTTTTGCTGGACTTAGGCGGGACGGAGGAGGAGGAGAAGTAGGAGGAGGAGAAGGAGGGGGAGTAGGACTAGGAGGTGGAGGATTAGGAGGAGGAGGAGGGCAGAAGTGGCAGCATCAGCAGCAGCAGTCTCCCACTTCCTCCTCCCCGCTAGAGCCCCACTTGCTCCTAGCCCCCGCCTCCCTGCCCGAGGTGCTGTGTGCCAAGAGGACAGCTCTCCCTCCCCTGGAAAGGACCCCCCCTCTCCCCCGACCGGCAAGGTGATCATTAACACTCTACTGTCTACCTCTCTCTCTCTCTCTCTCTCTCTCTCTCTCTCTCTCTCTCTCTCTCTCTCTCTCTCTCTCTCGGCACTCTTTGCCTAACTCTTGCCCTGTTGCTCTTACTCTTGCTCGGCTTGCTCTCTCTCTCTCTCTCTCTCTCTCTCTCTCTCTCTCTCTCTCTCTCTCTCTCTCTCTCTCTCTCTCTCTCTCTCTCTCTCTCTCTCTCTCTCTCTCTCTCTCTCTCTCTCTCTCTCTCTCTCTCTCTCTCTCTCTAAGTTACCTGCCTCTCGGGTCTGTGTATTAATGCTACCTTGCTCATCATCTGTCTGTCTGTCTGTCTGTCTATCTGTCTGTCTGTCTGTCTGTCTGTCTGTCGCTACCTATTCGCAGTTATTTCAATGGTAATTCTGCAGTTTGTCTCTCATTGAGTAATTGATGTTGCCAATTGCTGTAATTTATTCTGATATTGTTATAACTAGTCTTAATTTATTTGTCTGGGTGTTTATTTGTTTCCTACGTATTGGTATATATTTTTTCCCTTCATATAAGGTAAATTTTTTGGGTATTTGGCTCTATTTTTTTTTTTCTGCAATTATATAAAATCAAGTTTCAAGTTTTTTTTTCTTTATTTTTATGTATTTGAATTTTCTTCCTTTTTTCTTGATTCATTCCACTTTATCTTCCTTTTTTTTCTTTTCTTTGTTTCTTTCTTTACTCTGGTTTCTTCTGTGTTTATAATTCCTTCAACTTTTTTCAATGTCTTTTTTTTCTATTATTTTCTCTGTCTCGACTTCTCTACTGTGTCCTTATTGCCATGTGTTTATCTTTATCGTCTCGTCTCCTTTTACTGTTTATCATTGTGTTTATCAGTGTTTACAATAGGTTTCTAATTCTCTTTACTCTCATCAATGTTTTTCTTTTTTTTTATTAGTCTCTCTACCTGTATTTTTCTCTATTATATTTTTGTTCTTCACCTGTTTATCATTTAATTTATTTTCTCAGTGTGTTTATCATATGTTTCTAATTCTCTTTACTGTTATCAATGTTTCTCCTATTCTTTATTTGTCGCTCTCTATCTTTTTTTTAATTAATATATTCTTGTTCTTCGTCTCTTTATCACTTACTTGCCCACTTTCCCAGTATCTGTTTATCTTTTCACTGTTGTTCCATTAAGTGTTCATCTTTCTGCACCGTTCAAAAAGGAGAAAAAACAGAAGCATTTTTTTTTTATTTTTTGCTACTGCATTATTTTATTCCTCGTGGCTTTTACTTCTTCTTCTTCTTCTTCTTCTTCTTCTTATTATTATTATTATTATTGGTGTTGAAAATTTTAGCTTGACTTTAACCTCTTTCAAAATTTCTTTCCTTTCTTTCTTTTTTTTTTCTTTTCATTCAATGTTGCTTCCAGTGGAGTTGCTTGCAGTTGTGTGTGTTGTTGATGATGATGATGATGATGATGATGATGATGCAGGAATGGGAAATAGAAAGGAAAAAGAAAGCAAAACCAGTGTATGTATTCCTTATTATTACAGTCTTAGTGTGTTGCCATCTTCTTTTCATGATTTTTTCCTCTGTTTTTTCCCTCTCTATTTTTCCCTCTCTTTTTATCCTCCTAATTTTTTTTTTTTTTAATATATATTGACTGATTTCCTTAATGCAGTGTGTATATTCCAAAAAAATTTCCTCTTTTTTCCATCTTTACATTATTTTTTCTTCTTTTTTCCCTCTTTTCTTTTTCCTCCGAACTCCTGCTTCTTTATATTGACTGATTTCGTTAATGCAGTGTGTATATATACCAAACATTTTTCCTCTTTTTTCCATCTTCTTCATTATTTTTTCCTCTTTTTCCCTCTCTTTTTTCCCTCTCTTTTTTTCCTCTTTTTAATTTCCTCTTTTTTCCGTCGTATTATGAATGACAGTTTTCCATTTTCCTCCTTTTTTTTCTCTCTCTCTGCGGTAACCTGTGAGTTCATATTTTTTTTTCTCCTTTATTTCACTTCAATATAAACTGCATGACTATTGTATTATATATGATGATGATAATGATGATGATGACGATGATGATGATGATGCATTTTAAAGGTAGTATAGTGATATATATATTTTTTATTTATTTATGTAGTTACTCATTAGTTTATTATGAAATGTGATAGTGTATATACATGATTATAATGCTAAGTGTTTCTAATTTGTCTCTATATTTTTTTTATTGTGTATTTTGTGTGTATTGTGTAATGCAATGTGTATTTCTTTCAGGGTACGTGTGTGTGTGTGTGTGTGTGTGTGTGTGTGTGTGTGTGTGTGTGTGTGTGTGTGTGTGTGTGTGTGTGTGTGTGTGTGTGTGTGTGTGTGTGTGTGTGTGTGTGTTGCTAACAGTGTAACAGTGTGTAACACACACACACACACACACACACACGCACACACGCACACAAATGCATGTTTCTTAAATCAAAACTTTAAAAAAAAATTCTGTGTGTTTTTGCAAAATGTGTGTGTACATACCAAGTAAACTGTGTGTGTGTGTGTGTGTGTGTGTGTGTGTGTGTGTGTGTGTGTGTGTGTGTGTGTGTGTGTGTGTGTGTGTGTGTGTGTGTGTACCTAGAGAGGCCGTGTGTGTGCATACTAGGCCGCCACCATCTTGAAACGCACATGACTCAAGAAATAATAGGTTTACATGAATCATTCTCTCTCATAAACTTCCCCATCAGACAGAAAAAAAAAAAAATAGCAATGATGAAAATAATCTTAATAAAAACAACCATTTCTTTTTACACTGAACGAAAGATAAAGAGATTGAAATTGAACGTTGTCATAATTGCTCACATTAATCTGGGGAAAAAAAAAGAGTGAATGGAATTAGGATGATGAAAGGAATATAATGAAATAGCGTTAGTGAAATGGCTATGATGATGAAACGTGACTTTGCGCCGATAGTTTGATGAAGTAATGAAATAAGTGACTAAATGAATGTAACAGATATTAGAGAACATATCAAGAATTTAAAGAGAGAGAGAGAGAGAGAGAGAGAGAGAGAGAGAGAGAGAGAGAGAGAGAGAAACACTCATGTAAACCTATATAAACTTGTGTAGATTTGTGTATGTGTCTCTATGTAAGCCTTTCCTCCATCCTTCTTCTTCCTCCTCCTCCTCCTCCTCCTCCTCCTCCTCCTCTTCCCTTCTTTCGTCCTCTTTCCTCTCATATCAAACTCTCTTTTTTCCATCACATATCCATTATTTTCCCCTCTTCATATGTAAGTACACTATTTTTCCCTCCTTTTCCCCTCTTTTTCCCCGCTTTTTCCCCTTATTTGTTTCCTTACCTCTTTCTCTTTTTTCCAATGGTCTCTTTCCCTCCCTCTCTCCACTCCTCCCTCGCTCTCCTCTATCCTCTCTTTATCGTTTTCCCTCTCCCTTTCTCTCTCTCTCTCTCTCTCTCTCTCTCTCTCTCTCTCTCTCTCTCTCTCTCTCTCTCTCTCTCTCTCTCTCTCTCTCTCTCTCTCTCTCTCTCTCTCTGGTATTCTGTTCTCTCTTTTTCCTTGTCTGTCATTTTTTTTTACTTTTTTTTCTCTCTCTATTTTTATTTTCTCTCCCGGGCTGTATTTCCCTTCTTTATCTTCCCTCTCTTCCACTCTTCTTCTCCCTCCTCCTCTTCCTCTCCCTCTTCCTCTTTCTATCTCTTGCAAAGAAAACGAAGCTGTGAGTGATTGTGTTCTAAGCCACGGACACACACACACACACACACACACACACACACACACACACACACACACACACACACACACACACACACACACACACACACGCGCGCGCGCAAGCATTTCTGGTTGAAAGTGATGGTGGTGGTGATGGTGGTAGTGATGGAGGTGATGGTGATGGTGGTGGTGGTGGTGGTGATATTGGTGATGGTGGTGCTTCATAATCATCTTCGTTCCCTCCCCCCTATCTCTCCCATCCACCCAGTCCTTCGTTCCCCCCCTCCCTCTCTCTCTCTCTCTCTCTCTCTCTCTCTCTCTCTCTCTCTCTCTCTCTCTCTCTCTCTCTCTCTCTCCTCCGTTTCTCCCTCTTTTATTCCCTTCTCTCACTTTATCCTCTCTTCCTTCCTGCCTTTCCTTTCCCAACCATGGCGTCACTGTCAAATGATAACAGTGGAGAGAGAGAGACAAAGAGAGTGAGAGAGTGACACCCGGTTCTTCTTCCTCTTCTCTTCCCTTACAGCCCTTAAGGGATGAAGCCACGCCCCCTCCTACCTCTCCTTCCCTTCCTCCACCTCTCCCTCCTCCTCCTCTCCCTCTCCGCAGACAAGGCAGAGAAGCTGTGGTGCCAAGACAAGTGGTACGTGAGTGTTCTGTCCTGTCACGCCAACCTTGCATGATCCATCTGCCTGTCCATTGCCTGTCCCATAAGCCCACACAGTCACAGCCTCACGCATGACTCACGGCTGGGAGGGACTAACGGAGGAACTGAAGGGTGAATGCACAGACTGGTGGACGTGGAGCATTGACGTTGAAGAGACAGGGAAATGTACTAAGTGATTTTTAGGTTTTTGTGTCAGAGAGACGGATGAGTTGAATGAAAGATATGTAGGAAGAGGGACGGGCAAGAAGGAGGGGAGTTGATGAAGAGATGAAAATATGTTGTTAGATATTCAGGGTGAAAGACAGGAAGGAAGATGGATAGACGAGAAGCAGAGATAGGAAGTAATAATTTTTTCTTTTTCTTTTTTTAAGCACGAGGGGAGACAGGGCAAGGGCAGCAAATATGAAAGAAAGGCCCTTAGAGTTACTAAAGCTTGGAGGGAAAGATAAGCTAAGTAACAGACAATTATGAAAGTTAAGAGTCTGACTGAGATAGATAAAAAAAAAAGGACAGAAAGACACGGATTATAGGCTAAGTAATTTACACATTTATGAAAGTTAAGAGTCTGACTTTGATACAGATAAAAAGGACAAAAAGACACGGGTTTAGACAGGGAGACAGACACACATGGTAACAGACAAACTGATGAACAGAAAGACAAGACGTAGTGAAGCAAATAATGAGGTCAAACACATACAAACAGGGACAAACAGACAGACAAACCAGACAGCCAGATACAACAACCTAGACAGCCGCCCAGACACTCAGACAGACAGACAAACAAACAAACACACAGACAACAAAAAAGCTTCGTTAATTCCTTTCCTTCCTCCTCCTCCTCCTCCTCCTCCTCCTCCTCCTCCT
>NC_059285.1:12991277-12996277 GCF_017591435.1 Portunus trituberculatus
TCCTTCTTCCTTCTTAACTACCTTTACCACATCCTCCTCCTCTCCTCCTTCCTTCCTTCCTTCCTTCCTTCCACTCCCCTCCTCCATCCGTCCCTACCGCTTACACACACACATACACTCTCACACGCACCTCTCACACGCACCTCTTCCTCGCACCTCACACACTAACCCACATCGTCTTAAGTACAGCAGTGTTGCGTGTGTGGCGGGCAAGTGTGAGGAGTCAGTCACCTTTGCCTAACGCAGTGCTGGGAGAAACTTGACCTGTCCGCACTAAGATTGTTCTCGTGTTGGGAGTGATGTGTTGGCTGGCTGGCTGGCTGAGTGGATGGGGTGTGTGTGTGTGTGAGGGGGATAGATTGACTAGTAGGTGGGTGTAAAAATTGGGTAGATTCTTTAATGGTTGGTTATGCAAGGTTAGGTTCGCCTGGTTAGTTTGGTTAGGTTAGGTTAAGTAAGGTGAGTTAGTGTTAGTCAGTGAGTCGTTTAGTTGGTTAGTTAGTCTTACAGTTAGTTAGTCAGTGAGATGAATGGAGACATGCTTACATATATACATACATACACACATTAACAGACAAACATTGGAATAAACACCAAAGCAAAAAAGAAAATACCATAAGTTTTTTCCTCACATAATACTAAAGATAGTAAAACACACAAGGGCTTCTACACACACACACACACACACACACACACACACACACACACACACACACACACACACACACACACACACACACACACACTGCTCTGAATATATCCCTACACTCACCATATATACATTACACCCTCCCTTTCCCCCACATCACCTTGTCACTGTCACTGCTATTACCACCACCACCACCACCACCACCACCACCACCACCACCACCACCACCACCACAATTATCACTGCCTTCATCATATCTGTCCTCTTCCCTCTCCTACTACCACCACTACCACTACTACCACTACCACCACCACCACTACCACTGCCTCCATCATATGTCATCCTTCCATTCTCTTCCTTTTTATCCTACCGTCTCTTCATTTCATTTTTATTACCACCACCACCACCACCACCACCACCACCACCACCACCACCACCACCACTATCACTGCCTCCATCATATCTGTCACTCGTACGTTCTCTTCCTACCCTTTCCTCCCTTCCCTCTCTTCTCCTCCTCCAGTCTCCCCCTCCAGTCATGCAAATAAGTACTTCCGTGTCTGATGAAGGGAGGTGCATGATGATTCTGACCTGTAATCATACTAATGCTCCTGTTTGGATGAAAAAAGAGGTTATGTACTTGCCTATATACTTCTTGTTCTTTATCTGTATTTTATTTTATTGTTTCTATGTATTTAAAGATAAGGCACAGTGGTAGTGTATGTTTAAAGATTAGACTGTGTGGTTGTAAATGTGTATGTGTGTATGTGTGTGTGTGTTTGTATGTGTTTATGTATGTTTTTAGCCCCCTTCAGTACCATGCCGCGATTTCCATATTCACTCTGCTTACTATTTGGTGATTCTATACAGCTTCAGAAACTCATGTGGGGGGTTACAATAGTGAAGACTTTGGCCATTAATCTTCTGACCTCCATAGACCCTTGCTAATGTCAATAAAATGGTCTAATCGTACACAAAACTCAAGGTGAAGAAAATGTGTCCCAGTACTGAAGGGGGTTAAAGATTTGATTCAGTGGTAGTGTGTGTGTGTGTGTGTGTGTGTGTGTGTGTGTGTGTGTGTGTTTGTGTTTGTGTGTTTTCAGTGAGTGTTTTTAATCTTTTTTTTTTCCTGGTGATGTAAAGAAATATGTTTTGTAGTTATGAAGGAGTGTTTAGATCTCTCTCTCTCTCTCTCTCTCTCTCTCTCTCTCTCTCTCTCTCTCTCTCTCTCTCTCTCTCTCTCTCTCTCTCTCTCTCTCTCTCTCCTCCCCAATTCCTCGAGAAATATTAAGCTTTTATTAATCCATTTTGATTCTTTTTCTGGATATTTTGTAGCTAACTTTTTTTTTTACCCTTTTTCCTTTCCACCTTTTTTATTCTTCTTTATTCTTCCTCTTCCTCCTTCGTACTTTTCTGTAGATATATAAAAATGGCTGTGAGTTTAGTGAAGTTAGAGTGACAGGAATGTGCAAGAGAGAGAGAGAGAGAGAGAGAGAGAGAGAGAGAGAGAGAGAGAGAGAGAGAGAGAGAGAGAGAGTAGAAAGGTGCAATATAATTCGAAAGTTAGTAAAAGTAAAAATGTAAGATGTAAAAAATATTCGTGTATGTTAATTAGGTGTGTTTGTTTTAGTGGAAGGTAAGATAGTATTATTATTATTATTATTATTATTATTATTATTATTAGTAGTAGTAGTAGTAGTAGTAGTAGTAGTAGTAGTAGTTGTAGTAGTAGGAGTAGTAGGGGTAGTAATAGTAGTAATGGTAGTAGTAGCAGTAGCAGCAGCAGTGTAGTAGTAGTAGTAGTAGTAGTAGTAGTAGTAGTAGTAGTAGTAGTAGTAGTAGTAGTAGTAGTAGTAGTAGTAGTAGTAGTAGTAGTAGTAATAGTAGTAGTAGTAGTAGTAGTAAAGAAACACATATAATAAAAAAAGAAAACAGACAAACAATTAAGTCATTACAGACACAAAAAAAAAAAAAAAAAAAAATGAAATATACCACAAGACAACCACAGAAAGGTAAGAATGTCAGAACGTACGTAAGTCTGTTTCTCTGTATGTATGTATGTATGTATGTATGTATACGAGCAACTACACATGTAAATACACACACGCACATGTAGGTAAAAAAAAAAAAAAACTAGTATACATAAACACGTGTATGTATGCCACGTAACAATAATAATAATAATAATAATAATAATAATAATAATGTGTCCCAGAGCATCGTAACCCACACACCGTAACGCCTCCTTCCCGTCCCTCCATCCTGCAGAGACCCTATTGAAACATCCTTCCAAGAGGCTGAGCTGCGCGACCACCGGCATCTGCAGCAGCGGGGCGGGGAGTGACAGCGGGCGGCGGGGCTGAGGGCGGGGCTGCAGCGGGGCATCAGGGGGCTCAAACAGGGGCTGGAGGGGCTGAGGGAGGCGCGTCATCGGAGGAGGAACAAATAGCACAGGTTGATGAGCTTCTTCAGGAGGGAAGCTTGGGTCTGATGCTCTGATGATCCTTTTTTTTTTTTTATACCATTGTGATTATTTTGTTATTCTGTTACTGGACAAATTTTTTATTACTGTTTTCTTTATATAGTGTTCAGATACTACATTCTCTCCATATGTTGTGTTCAAATAGCACACGTTAATCGGCTTCTTCATGAGGGAAGCTTGATCTGATGCTCTGATGTTCCTTTGTGCTTATCTTTAGTGACTCTTTATTACCGGATTCATTTTTTTTTTATTACTTTTCTCAGTTTATAGTGTTCAAATAGTACATTTTCTCCATATGTTGTGTTCAAATAGCACACGTTAATCGGCTTCTTCATGAGGGAAGCTCGATTTGATGCTCTAATGGTCCTTTTGTGCTTATTTTTAGTGATTTTCTTTTACTGGATCCATTTTTTTTACTACCGTTTTCTCTAGACTATATATATTGTGTTCAAATAGCACAGGTTGATGAGCTTCATGAGGGAAGCTCGATCTGATACTCTGATGATGCTTTGTGCTTATCTTTAGTGACTATTTGTGTGCTCATTTTTCATCACTGCTTTCCTTATACAGGGTGACGGGAAATTAAGTTAACGCTATTATGACAGGAAGTGAAAAATGGTTAATATATTTTTTTTTTTGACTCACTCTGTTTATTGAGTTTTTGTCTTCATGTTTGAGTATTCTTCTCTTCATTTATTTATTTATTCATCTTTTTTGTGTACCTTTTTTTTGTGTGTGTTTATAAATTATTTTCTTTTTCTTTTTTTTTATCTCAGCTCGTATTTTTGCTTTTACTATTTTTTTCTAATTTGTTTCATTTGTGTAATTTCTTCTTTTTTTTATTTGTGTATCTTTTTATTTGTCTATTTCTTTATTTATTTGTTGTGTATTCTCGTTATTCATGTTATCTGTTCAGTGTTTTAAGTGTGTGTTTTTAAAGTCTCTATTTTGGATTTTATTCAATTTTTTTTTCACTGTAAAAGTCTTGTTTCTCTACGTTTTATTTTATTTTTTTAGTCTTTTCCTTGATTGCTTCCTAAATCTCTCTCTCTCTCTCTCTCTCTCTCTCTCTCTCTCTCTCTCTCTCTCTCTCTCTCTCTCTCTCTCTCTCTCTCTCCTTTGCCATTTCCTTGATTACCTCCTTTTTTCCCGTTTTTGAGCAAACTTTTTTCCTGAATTCCTTCCGTCCTCTCCATTTTCCAAACACCCTCCCTCCTTCCCTCCTCCCCTCCCTCCCTCCCTCCCTCCCTCAATCCCTCCACTCCCCCTCTTTCCCTCCTCCCTCCAGACAATAACACAATACCCTTCTTTCCTCCCTTCGAGAATTTTGGAGGGAGGAAAAGAAAAGTAAATAGAGGAAGAAGAATGTTGCTCCTTTTTGATACTAAGATGATGCGTTGTGAGAAAATGACGATGCTTTGTGACACGCACCAGCCAGCACCAGAGACAGTGTGTGTGTGTGTGTGTGTGTGTGTGTGTGTGTGTGTGTTTGTGGAAGAAGTGAACGATGCATTGTGGGAGAAAGTCGTTAATCACAGGTGAGAGAGAAAATTAGAGTGGATTTTTGTGTTATGATATGTGTGTGTGTGTGTGTGATTTTTTTTCTATACGTCAATTGTTGGTTTTCTTCTTTTGATGTTATTTTTCTTCTTTCTTTTATGTGTCGATGTGAAAGTAGTAAGTTATTAACCCCTTCAGTACTGAGACACATTTTTGCCATGAGTTTGTATGTGATAAGACGATTTTATTGACTATAAGAAAGGTTTATGGAAGTCAGAAGAGTAATGGCAAGAGTCTTCACTATTTTAATGTGAAAATATTAAGTTATTAACCACTTCAGTACCGGGACACACTTTTTACCATGAGTTT
>NC_059285.1:13011277-13013777 GCF_017591435.1 Portunus trituberculatus
TCCTTCCTTATTCCTTTCCTCTTTTTTTCTCTCTCTCTTTCTCTCTCTCTTTCTTTCTCTCTATCTCTCTTTCTCTCTTTATTTTGGTGTGTTTAATTTAGTTTTTTTTCTCTCTCTCCTTTCCTTACTTCTTCCTTCCTTCCTTCCTTCCTTATTCCTTTCGTCTTTCTTTCTTTCTCTCTCTTTTTCTCTCTCTTTCTTTCTTTCTTTCTTTTTCTCTCTCTTTATTTTCCCTTTGCACTCTTACATTTTATTTTCCTCAGACGAACAATCACATTCTCTCTCTCTCTCTCTCTCTCTCTCTCTCTCTCTCTCTCTCTCTGCTATCTCCTCCATTCATCTGCCCATTTTTTTCCCGCCCTTTCTTTGCCTCTCGTCGTCATTTGTTTCCTGGACAGTAATATCCAATAGGGGCGTGTGGCTGAATCCATTGGGGAGGAGGATCAGGTGAAGTAAGGAGGATCGGGCGGGTGAGGAGGGTTATTTAAGAGAATTGAGTGGATAACAAGGGGATTAGATGGATAAGGAAGGCTGTAATGGGGATTGGGTGGATGAGGAAGCTAGTAATAGATGATTCAATGCATAATTAAAGGATTGGATGCATAGGAGATGTATAATAGGATCTAGTAGTAAATAAGAGGGTTGAGTGTATTTTTAAAGGGATTAAGTGTGCAGGAATGGATAGATAAGGAGGATCACGTGCAGGAAATAAGGTCTAGGGGATGAAGAGCGTTGTATAAGAGGATTGGGTGGATAATAAGAGGATTATGTTGATAGTACGAGTAAGTTTTAGAGGATTGGGTGGAAGAAATGTCGATGAAGTGGATAAAAAGGATTCTCTATTAGGATTAAGTTGGTTATGAAGGGATCAAGGGCACAAGGAGGGTGGTATAACAAGATTGGATACTTTTGTTAAGGGATTAAGTTGGTAAAAATTGTTGTATAAGATTATGAGGGTAATGAATAGGGTTCAGGTTAATAAAGAAGTTAGGATAAAGATTTTGGGTGGATTATAATGGATTTGGATGGATAAAAAGGGTTAAATAATAGAATTGTGAGGATTATAAGGGGATCAAGTGAATAAAGAGGATTGGATAATAGGATTGGCTTGGTTTATAGAAGGATTAAGTTAAGGGCGTTGGATTTTATGGGATTAAAGATTAGGTTAAGGAAGATTTAGGTCAGGTGAGGCTAGAGTAGGTGACATTAGGTTAGGTTAGGTTAGGTTAGGTGAAATTAACTAGCTGGGAACTTGGATGGATTAAGGATAGAAATATGGGTAAATTAGTTTAAATTACTGTAGGTTAGGTTAGGTTGGGTTAGATTGGTTAGGATAGGACAGGTTAGGTTAGGTTAGGTTAGGATAGGCTAGCTTAGGTTAAGTTAGGAAAGGTCAGGTTTGGTTAAGTTAAATTAGGGTAGGTTAGGTTAAGTTATGTTAGGTTAAGTCTCATTAACTTAAAGAATATTCAACAGCAAAAAAAATAAAAAAAGCTGAAAGGAAATTACAAAAACAAATCAATAAAAGAAAAAAAGAGTAGAACCCCATTCACGAAAAAGGAAGCGACAAATAAAGAGATTGGAATCCACATGTTTGGGATTAAGAGAGAGAGAGTGCAGAGGAGAGGAGGAGGAGAGGAGAGGAGAGGTGGAGGGAATAGGGAGTGGATAGGGATGGGGGATGGATGCCTTGTGGACGGCTGGCAGAGAGAGAGAGAGAGAGAGAGAGAGAGGAGACTCAAATCAATAGCAGTGTGTGTGTGTGTGTGTGTGTGTGTGTGTGTGTGTGTGTGTGTGTGTGTGCGTGTGTGCGTGTGTGTTCTCTGTTTCCAAGCGGCGACACGTTCTCTGAAAATGGAAGGTAGATACAGGTGTTTATACTCTCTCTCTCTCTCTCTCTCTCTCTCTCTCTCTCTCTCTCTCTTTCATTTATATTTCTTTACTTTCCTGTCCATTTCAGTTCCCCTCTACGTTCTCTCTCTCTCTCTCTCTCTCTCTCTCTCTCTCTCTCTCTCTCTCTCTCTCTCTCTCTCTCTCTCTCTCTCTGAGCTATATGTAACTCAATCCAAGAGAGAGAGAGAGAGAGAGAGAGAGAGAGAGAAAAAGTTCTAATTGGAATTCCTTGAGTCTTCTGTTTACTTTTGGAAGTTTGCTCTATCCGCGAGTCACTTTTGAGAGAGAGAGAGAGAGAGAGAGAGAGAGAGAGAGAGAGAGAGAGAGAATTTATGAGGACAGGAAGGTAACCGAAGACATAAACGCAGGTGTGTGTGTGTGTGTGAGAGAGAGAGAGAGAGAGAGAGAGAGAGAGAGAGAGAGAGAGAGAGAGAGAGAGAATGCTACACTATACACTTTCCACACAATAAGCGTTGGCGGAAGTACATTTAGGAGAGAGAGAGAGAGAGAGAGAGAGAGAGAGAGAGAGAGAGAGAGAGAACTGAATTGAATTAGTGTGCAACATTTATGGAATGAACAGCTCTCTCTCTCTCTCTCTCTCTCTCTC
>NC_059285.1:13036277-13066277 GCF_017591435.1 Portunus trituberculatus
AGGCGAGGCTGGATGAGCAGAGTGCATCATCCAGCGGTGAGAGAGAGAGAGAGAGAGAGAGAGAGAGAGAGAGAGAGAGAGAGAGAGAGAGACTTTCTTTTCTTAACTTTCTCGTCGTTTTTACTCTTTCATTTCTAAACTATTCTTTTTCTTTTTTTCTTTCCCTCTCTCTTATTTCTTATGTCTCTTCTTTTTTCTTTTCCCTATTTTCATCTATTATTTTCCTTCTCCTTTCTGACGTCCTTCCTTCCCTATTCTCTCTCTCTCTCTCTCTCTCTCTCTCTCTCTCTCTCTCTCTCTTCTTATCTTTCTATCTCTCTCTCTTTCTTCCTTCTCTTATCAATTTCTATTTTGTTTCCTCTATCTTACCTTTTTTTCCCTCTTTTCCTCTCCTCTGATATCTCTCCCTCTCTCTCACCGTCTTTCTCTCTTCCCTCTCTCTCTCTCTCTCTCTCTCTCCTTCCTCCTCCATTTCCCCTCCATCCCATTTTCCTTCCCTTCTCCGTGACACCTTTCCCTCCTTCCCTCCAATTCCTTCACCCTTCATTTCCTCCACCCTCCCTCCCTCCCCTTCCCTCCCTCCCCTTTCCCCTATATCTATTCTTCCCCTCTTTCATTTCCCCTTCTCTTCCCCTTCCTGACACCTTTCCACCTTCCCCTCTTTCCCCTTCACGCCCTTCACCCTCCATTTCCTTCACCTCCTCTTCCTCTACACTTCTCCTCCTCTTCGTCTTCCTCCTCCTCTTCCTCCTCTTCGTCTTCCTCTTCCTCCTCACTCTCTTGTTTTTACATTTTGTTTATATGTTTTTATTTTTCTATTGAAATTCCTTTTATGTTTTTTTTTTTTTCATTTTTGGTGATTTTTGTGGTTGTTGCAGTTATTACTATTACTTTAGTCTATTGCTACTACTACTACTACTACTACTACTACTACTACTACTACTACTACTACTACTACTACTACTACTACTACTACTACTACTACTACTACTACTACTACTACTACTACTACTACTACTACTACTACTACTACTACTACTACTACCACTACCACTACCCCTACTCTTACTCTACCACTACTCCACCACCACCACTACTACTACCACTACTCTAACTCTACCACACTCTTAAAATTACCACTATCACCACAATATCACTACCTCTTCTTTAACACTCCTGCGAGGTATCTAACGTTTCCAACCAGCCACTCAAACTAACAACACAAAACCACAACACTCACTCACCCACCCACCACTCCCCTGCAGCCCTGGAGTCGGTGTGCCCCAGCAGAGACCGAGACGGGTGTTTGGGCTCTCCATGCATCGACGACAGCTTCAGAACGCGCTCGCTGCCGGCCTGGGTGCGAGGCAAGACACGTCCGCTGGCTGCCCTGGATGACCTTACCCCGATTTGCGAGAAGGTGAGAGGCGGGGCTAAGCTGGCAAGAGGCGGGGCTCAGAAGGTACTGTTGCTGTTATAATGAGATCGGTAGGAATTTATACAGAGAGGCTGAGAAGGATATAAGAAAGAGGAATATGTAAGAGATAAATGGAGGAGAAAAAGCAAGTGTATAGGAAGAAAGAGGAGGAGGAGGACGAGAATAGAAAGGCATTAGAGAGATTAAAAAAGAAGTAAAGAAGAGAAAGAATAGCAAAAGACTAAAAGGAGGTGATGGAGAAGGAAGAAAGGGAAGACGAAGAAGAAGAAGAAGAAGAAGAGTGAATGATAGGAATAAGAGAAGGGAGGAAAAGAAGAATGAGGTGGTAGGAAGGAAAAGAGGGGAAAGTGAGGGGTGTGGCAGATAGGATGGGGGGATAGAGAGGCAAGAGGAGGAGGAGGAGGAGGAGGAGGAGGAGGAGGAGGTAGTGGTAGGGAGAAAAGAAGAGAAAAGTGAAGGGCGTGGCTGAAAGGATTGTAGAAGGGGAAGAGAAGGAAGAGGAAATATAGAAAGAGGAAAGAAGGGAGGAAGGAAGAGAAAGAGAAGAAAGAGACTATGAAAAGAAGAAAAAGGAGAGAAATGAGGAGGAACGAAAGACAAGGAAGAGAAGGAGAAAAATAAAAATAAAGGAAAAAGAGAGAAGAGAAAGAGAAGAAAGAGAAGAAGAAAAAAGAGACGAGAAGAAATGTTTTCCTTAGACTGTGGGAAGTAAGAGAAGGAGAGGAAGGGAAAACAGAGAGAGAGGGAAAGAGGGGAGGAGGAAGGAGGAAAAGAGGGAGGAAGGAAGGAGAGGGGAGGAAGAAATGGGATAATTTAGATTCTGAGGAGGGAGAGAAGGGGAAGGAGAGGAAGGTAATTAGAATATGAGAAGGGGAGGGGAGAGAGGGAGGGAAGGAAGGGAAGAAGAGAGAGAGAGAGAGAGAGAGAGAGAGAGAGAGAGAGAGAGAGAGAGAGAGCAAACAAAAGAAGGGGAAAAGGAGAAAAATGTGATGTTAGGGGAAGGACTTTTATCGGTGTAGAGAGAGAGAGAGAGAGAGAGAGAGAGAGAGAGAGAGAGAAAGAGAGAGAGAGAAAGAGAGAGAGAGAAAGGAAGATAGAGGGATATTGATGGGTGGGGAAAGAAGGAGAGAGAGAGAGAGAGAGAGAGAGAAGAGAGGGCGGAAGGAAGGGAAGGAAGGAGGGAGGGAAAGAGAGAACAAAAGTCATAATAGCCACAGGGAACAATGTAGATCTAACTCTCTCTCTCTCTCTCTCTCTCTCTCTCTCTCTCTCTCACACAGCCACACTGGAGCAAGAGGAGAAGGAACAGAATGCGAAGTGACGCCGCCGCTATCATTGCCCTCACCAAATCCCGCGGCCGCCTCCTCTCCCCCGCCCACCCCGCCGCGCCCTCCCCGCCACGCCCACACGCCGCCCCTTCTCCCTCTGCCGCCGCGGGGGTCACAGCAGGAGCGGGCGCAACAGGGGCAGGCACAGCGTCAGCCCCGCAGCCCACAGACACAGCGGCACTTGTAGAGAACGAGGCTGTGGTGGTGTATGATGAAAGAACGGCCTTGTAAGGATGGGGCTACTGATACTACTACCACTGTTACTGCTGCTGCTGCTGCTGCTACTACTACTACTACTACTACTACTACTACTACTACTACTACTACTACTACTACTACTACTGCTTCTGCTGTTGATACTACTGCTGCTGCTGCTACTACTACTACCACTACTACTACTCCTGCTGTTGCTATTACTACTGCTGCTACTACTACTACTACTACTACTACTACTGCTACTATTTCTACTACTATTAATACTACTACTACTACTACTACTATTACTACTATTTCTACTACTACTACTGCTCTTCTTCCTCCTCCTCCTCCTCCTCCTCCTCTTTCTCTTCCTCCTCTTCCTCCTCCTCCTCCTCCTCCTCCTCCTCCTACTACTACTACTACTACTACTACTACTACTACTACAACAACAACAACTACAACTACTACTACTACTACTACTACTACTACTACTACTATTTTTTTTTATTTTGTGTTTTGGTTGAGATTTGTTTGGGTATTTTTCTGTTGGCATTTCCTTGTTGTTGTTGTTGTTGTTGTTGTTCTTGTTCTTGTTGTTTTTGTTCTTCTTTAGGATTGTTCTTTTTTTCATTTTTTCTTTTTCACATATTTCCCTTTACTGAGAGAGAGAGAGAGAGAGAGAGAGAGAGAGAGAGAGAGAGAGAGAACCTCGCCCACACACCCGGAGCTTGCTTGCTTACACACACACACACACACACACACACACACACACACACACACACACACACACACACACACGGATTAAAGTCTCAAAATAACTTTTTTCGCCAACTTTTCTCGTCTTACAAATTTTACTCTTTTTAAAACTTAATATTTTGAGAGGAAGGAGGAATACATTGAAAGTTCTCTTTATATATATATTTTTAGTTTCGATTTCGCAAGAGAGAGAGAGAGAGAGAGAGAGAGAGAGAGAGAGACGTTCTGCCTTTGTTGAACTCAAGGAGAAAGAAAAAGTTTTACAAATATTCCGAGATGAGGGAAGATTTTTTTTTTTTTTTTTTGAGGGAAAGGAAATATGTGAACTCTTATTATGAGAGAGAGAGAGAGAGAGAGAGAGAGAGAGATGTAGCTTGTGTACTCTGCCAGCCTGTGTGTGCGTGCGTGTGTGTATGTGTATTGAGTGAACGCTTCGAGTCAGTTTCAACACTACTCTCTCTCTCTCTCTCTCTCTCTCTCTCTCTCTCTCTCTCTCTCTCTCTCTCAAGGCGAACCAGGTTTGTTTAGGCTGGACCCTCCTTCTCTTCTCTCCCTCCCTTCCTTCATTCCTTCCTTCTTCCTTTCTTCCTTTCTTCCTATCCTCCTTCTCCCGCCATCACACACCCTGCAGCTACCGTCTATCAACTCCTCCTCCTCCTTCTCCTCCTCTTCGTCTTCTTCCTCCTCCTCTTCTTCCTACTCTTCCTCGTCTTCCTCTTCCTTTCAGCTTCCTCCTCTTCGTCTTCTTCCTCCTCCTCTTCCTCTTACTCTTCATCTTCTTCCTCTTCCTTTCAGCTTCCTCCTCTTCGTCTTCTTCCTCCTCCTCTTCCTCTTACTCTTCCTCGTCTTTCCTCTTCCTTTAAGCTTTCTCCTCTTCGTCTTCTTCCTCCTCCTCTTCCTCCTACTTTTCCTCGTCTTCCTCTTCCTTTCAGCTTCCTCCTCTTCGTCTTCTTCCTCCTCCTCTTCCTCTTACTCTTCCTCGTCTTTCCTCTTCCTTTCAGCTTTCTCCTCTTCGTCTTCTTCCTTCTACTCTTCCTCTTCTTCCTCTTCCTTTCAGCTTCGTCTTCTTCCTCCTCTTCCTCCTACTCTTCTTCCTCTTCCTCTTCCTTTCAGCTTCCCTTGTATTTTCTTTTATTTTGTATTCCTATCTTTTCTTTTTCCTATCTATCTATCTATCTATCTACATATATAACTAACTGCTAATCTAACAACCAATTTATCTAACCATCTACAAACGCATCATTTTCCTGCTCGTCTTTCTTCCTCCTTTCCTTCCTTCCTCGAGCATTCCTTACCAGTGTGAAGGCAAGCATTTCACGGGCGTCCCATCCTGCAAACCTTGGTAATGGCAGTGATGGACAGAGAAGACAGCTTACCTCACACCCTCCGCTGCGTCTGCTCAGTTGTCAGTGTGGGTAAGGGAAGGCTGTAAGGAAAGCGAGAGAGAGAGAGAGAGAGAGAGAGAGAGAGAGAGAGAGAGAGAGAGAGAGAGAGAACAATGCCCGGTTTATCAGTAACGTGCTGGGTGTAAGAGAAGAGATTGAAGGAAGTTTGCATTGTTGTAGTATGTGTGTGTTTGGAAGGCTCCTGCGCGCGCCGTGTCTACGAAGGATCAACAGAATCAAACACCAATCTTTAAAGGAATCACATCTCTTGTGTAGTTTATTTGGGTTTGTTTTTCGTGTATTTGTTTGTGTGGTTGTCTCGTATTGCTATTTTGTTCTCGTGGATGCGCAGGGAGGAAGAAAGAAAGTTAAATTAAACGAGGAAATTAAAAGAAGATGGATTTTTTTTTTTTTTTGAGAGGTTTGGTCTCGTGGACAAATGGTGGGAAACACTCACAAACTCCCCCCCCCAGACAAAAATAAAGATAGAAAAAATTATAACAGCAGAAATATAACCTTAAGGAGGAGAAAAATCTGAAGAACACAGTCAGTCAAACCCAAACCCAAACACAAACTCGCATGCAAAGAGGAAAAATATTGATGTGGTTTCGTTTTGTTTGAAAGTGGTGAGAATTTTCGTTTGATATCCATAAAGTGACACACGCAGAACCGAGGAACACACTCAAGAGTACAGACTTATTCTTACTAGACGTGTAGAAGAGAGAACAAGAGGGAAAGAAGGAAAAAAATCACATGTTTAGGTATAAGCTAGAGTAACGAAACACACACACACACACACACACACACACACACACACACACACACACACACACACACACACACACACACACACACGAGTCTTTGTATACTTGGGTAGGTTCGTGTTAGGATTACTATTAAAAGAACGAATAAAAAAAAAGAGTAAGTTTATTAGTTGTATTGAAATCGTTCGTGCTTGTACGGTAGAAATAAAGGATGAATGATATATAAAGCAGAAGAACCCCATTGTTAACGATAGAGAGTCACGAAGGGCGGCGATGCTCATGTGAATATCCTTTACAGGCATATATAAGGTATTGAATCCTCTTTATATAACTTAGGTAAGGATTCCTCATACGTTTTTATATAGAGATCTAATTTTAAAAGATGTACTAATGCTACTTATAAAACTATTACTATTATCATTCTGTACATAATATATAGATGTCTCATTCTTTTGATACACTGGATTTATATAATGTATGTCAGTTCAGAGTGAAAACAAAATACTATATCAGAAAACTATATAAAAAAAAATATATACAAATTCAATGTCCATTTTCTATGAGTATCTGTGTCTCAGCAAGTGTGTATATAGGTGATTCCCGACTTCCCGCGCTCCTGTATACAAGGCGTTGCTGCCCTGCCACCTTCCCTTCCCCACACCCCTCCCACCCCAACACCTCAGCCCCACACACCCCGCTCCTCAGCCCCAGACACCAACCAACCAGTCAGCCAGTCAATCAGTCAGTCAACCAGTCCATCAGTCAACCAGCCAGCCAGTCAACCAGTCAATCAGCCAGCCAGTCAACCAGTCATTCAGTCAGTCAGCCAGCCAGTCATTCAGTCAGCCAGTCAATAAGCCAACCAACCCGTCAACTAGTCAAGCCAGCCAATCAGAGCATGTCTAGTTTGCAGCATCCAAGTCTATCATCCAATCAGAGTTTATCCTCCACACTTTGTTCATCCGCACTGTCTGGTGTACTTAAAACCGGTTCACCCGCTTACTTCATCTCTTGCCTCCTAATGACACCATATTCACTTCACTCGAGTAACGTGTCCCGCCCGTCTACCAATGCTGATTAATTTTGTCCTCTACGTTATGTGTATCTCGTCTTATAAAGGTGTGGTGCAATACGCTGCTTCCATTACTTAATCCCAGTGACCTCACAACGTATCAACTCACACAGCCAAGAGGAAACAGTACGTGGTTCATTGTTATCCTTCACCAAACACTGGTAATTAACCCATTCAGTGCTGTGACGCATTTTCATATTCATTCTGCTTAATATTTACTGATTTTACACAGCTTTAGAAACGTATGTGTAGGATTTAAATAGTGAAGATTCTGGCCATACATCTTCTGACCTCCATAGACCATTCCTAATGGCAATAAAATTGTCAATCATACCCAAAACTTGAGGTAAAAATGCGTGCCAGTACTGAAGGGGTTAAGGACTTGGTAACTGGTAACTGTGCGATTCTGAATGCAAAGACGGTAACGAATGTTTAGTAATGATAATGGCCAAGTCTTGGTTTACTATTGTCTGGTGGTGGTGTGTGGGGCGGGCCGTGTGTGTCTGCCAGGCCGTGTGTGTGTGTGTGTGTGTGACAAGGCTCCCCCGTGTGGTCTGTTCATGGTGTGTGTGAGGTACTGTTCAGGGCTGTATTCTGAAACGCTTCGCTCTCTCACCATTACTACTTTCCAAAGGCCTCAGTTGAAGATACTCGTGTTTTCATGAGTATTTTTTATGGTTATGGTGATGAATTAGCAAGATTTCTGGTTGATTAAAAAGGAGAGACTGTCTTGATGGTAAGGCTAGTTGTCTCTGTGGCCTTGGGAAATTGTGGTGAGAGAGCAAAGCGTTTCTGAATAGAAGTGACAGGTGGCGAGGAGAGAGTCACTACCAGTGTGTTACAAGCCCTATACTTTGTGAAAAATATATATTATCCTGTATTGGTAATTCCTTCCATTGGTATATGTAATGAATTGATAGCCACGCCGTGATACTCGAAGGATTAATCTTTAGGTTTTTTGTGGGGTGTTCTACAAAGCGTTCGAGAAAAATGGATCATATTTTATTGACAACTCCCTCCGTCGGTATATTGATGAAATAAAGGCCGTGCCGTGGCACTGAAAGGATAGATATAATATGTCTTGCTTTGTTTTCTGTCAAGGAAGTTAAGTCATTACCGTAGCAAGTCTTTCAGGCCACAAAGAAATCAGTATCTGGCTTCAGTAATTAATGCAGTGGATCTGTATATTTCTAAATCGATATCCATCCATTTAAAGAAATCTAGAACTATAACAAACTTTCTATTTCATTACATAACTGTCTTTTGAAATTAGAATTCTTGCGTGAAATAAAAGAGATACATATTATAATTGTGTAAGCACCATACAACACTCTGTGTCAGATAATACAATTAGGACCTTCCTTTGCTGTCACATACAGAACTATATTCTGAAACACTTAGCGCCGCACCCCTGACTGCTCCCAGCTGGCTCTTGTGGAAGTGACGGGTACTGAGGGGCGTTTTGATGCTTTGAGCAGCACCTTAACGAGATTTCTACATTATTAGCAGGAGAAACACTGTAGGGAACCCGGCTAATCATCCGTGTGGCCTTTGAAAACAGTCCTGGTGAGTGAGCGAAGCGTCTCGGAACACAGGTCGTAGTAGGTGCTACCAATAGATACCAAAATATATCGTTCACAGGTTTCTAAATGATAATTACAGAGATAATAGAACAATAAAGAAACATAAAGAAAATGAGATCAAGCTAATGAGGTCAATTTTTGTAACACGCGAGTAGAAATCAACTTTTGTATTTATTTTGTACATGAATGTTAAGAGAATGTGGACTGACGAATCAGTTATATCATTAGTCCGCGTGTGTTTGCAGGAGTGAATGAATACAAGGATGAGTCAGAGTGAGTGAGAATAGTGCGAGTCAGAATGTGAGTGAAAAAGTGACGGTCAAGAGTGAGTGAGAGTTAAAACAAAGCGAGAATGTATAGAGAGAATGAAAGCAAGCGTCGAGAGAGAGAGAGAGAGAGAGAGAGAGAGAGAGAGAGAGAGAGAGAGAGAGATAATCAGTGCCTTGAGCGAGAGAGAGAGAGAGAGAGAGAGAGAGAGAGAGAGAGAGAGAGAGAGAGAGAGAGAGAGAGAGAGAATGACAGTATGATCACCCTGTAACTTGCCTACGATCACTCAACTCAGAACAATTCCTGAGATGAGAGGTAGCAAGCGTCCTTCCCCCTGTCCTCACTGCCCCCTGCCCTCCCTACTCCCCATCCATCCCCTGCTTCCCTGCCCTCCCTGCTCCCAATTACCCTCTGCCTGTGCTTGTTTTTGTATCGCTCCCAGACTCTATGTGGTGGATGGATGTCTTCAATAAAATGGCGGTTTCGCTGCAGTGTTTCAGTGACCCGTGAACCTCAATTAGCTTATGACTCACTCCATGTTCGTGTTGTATTCATTGTGTTTTCTCCTGAACCTCTGCCTCTGTCTCTCTCGATGTTCACTTCTTATGTCTATTTTACCATGCACTTCAAGAATGACACCTCGCTTAGTATTGAGTGCCTACACGTCTCTTTCATGAACCACAGGCGGCGTGACACTCGAGGTTCAGGACCTACATATGTATGTTCCTTTCCTCCAGAGTCTGGATGATGGCGAACGTGGAGAGGAGGACAAGGAGGAAGTTACCTGGCCAGAAAATAATTCTTTACAAGTACATCATGACTTTTTTCAAAAGGCGTGACAAGTGTCGGGCCCCGCCTCGCTGAAACAAGCTGTTCAGACCTTGTCATTCAAACACACTGTTCTTCCTCTCCGTAGTTTGAGAACTGGAAATATGAAGCATGTCTGTCACGCCTGTTTGCTTCATGACTACTTCATGGAAATGTGGAGAAGTTGGTATGGTTGCTGGAAGGAGTACCTAATGTGTCTTTGCATTCACTACTAAGACAATTGCAAATGTTCTGCACGTGCCATGTCTTCAGAATTATACTCATAAAAATTACACACACACACACACACACACACACACACACACACACACACACACACACACACACACACATATATATATATATATATATATATATATATATATATATATATATATATATATATATATATATATATATATATATATATATATATAATGCATGTATGTATGTGTACAAAATTAAATAGTGCACATGCTACATGATACAGTACAGTGAGCTGTTGTGCAATGTACAGTGTGCAGTGTATGGTCACTTCAGTGTTATGTACGAGATACAATGTACACTGTACGGTGTACAGTGTACAGTGTACAGTGTATGATCACTTCAATGTTATACTTGTTTGGAAATATCAAAATATGTTACGTTTCAAATTGTGTTCTTGATTTTTGCAACTATAAATTAATTCACTTTGATTTTTCAGAGTTTTTTCAGCAAATGCATATTAAGATGCCTCGTGTCTGCATCATTTGTTTAATTAGTTTTTAGTGTAAATAAAGATCTTTGTTTCTCTAAACACTGTCAGGACAAAAAAGAGCGTCACGTAGGAAGGTTTGGGACCCACGCAGCCTACACTACCTAGTTAACAATGCTTATAGAACGGTGCTCACCCTACTACTTAGTTACAACGTGTCTTTACAGCAAACAAGAGGTGGAGGAGGAGGAGGAGGAGGTGGAGGTGAAGTGGAAAGCAGTGACGAGGCAAGCGATTATTTTCGCCTTAGCCTGTGCACAGGTAAGTTGTGTGTTCTCGGTTACCGAAGTCGATTGTGTGGTGGTGGTGGTGGTGTTCGGTTAGATGTATTTGACAGTACAGTGGTGTTGAGGTTAGGGTGAAGTGAAGGACCGGTAAAGCGAAGTCTTGAATACGAGAGGTTGGGAATTCTATGCTGTGCTTTGGTGTCCTTAGGAAGTGTTGCCTGAGCGAACGTGTAAGTCATTGTGTTGCTTAATATACTTTAGCATCGGTGTAGTATTTGATAACGTATGTGCGCAAAGTGTAGCAACGTGTTAATCAGGGTTTTATTAATGGAAAGCGCCTCGTAGCAGCCGTGGTGACTGCAGCTGCTGCTTACAACTCCCTCGTGTAGGTGTACGCCTGATAGGGCTTGGGTGTATATTGAGAGCAGGGTGGTTTATCTCAAGCTCTTCCTCTTGGAGAGATAGCGAAGGTGTTGGTTTGTGTTGAGTGGCTTGCGTTTCCTGGATAACGTGACTGTAAATAGAATGAATAGGATGCACAATAAATATACGTGGCTTTGGTGTAGTGTATAGTGAGTTTGTGAGTTAACTGTTATTTGAATTGCTGTGAATAGTGTTCCGTGTTCGCACAAGTGCTTCAGTTTTGTTGCAGTTCGGCTGTGTTTGTGTACCTTTATTTTGTGCTCACCAGAACGACTGTGTTGTGTGATGCGGCTGCCGGGGAAACGTACAACCTGCACGAGGACCGGAGCTGTGACGACGAGCCAGCACCATCGGGCGTAAGACTGACGGAGTGACCGCTGTGAGTGACATGAATATAAGGTGATTCTGTAAAGAGGAAGTTGAAGCTTAGGTACAGTGGATCTGATGGAGCCTAACAGCAGAGGCCTAACAGCAGGGAGGCGTAGGTAGAGAGGACCTGGTAGAGGTCTTAATGGTAAAGGTAGTAATGTAACGGCGGTAAATTAAGCAAAATAGTGGAAAATGGGTGCAGTTTAAAAGGTCAAAAGTTTTGGCAGTGAACTTGTACTCAGTGGTAGGTAAAAGTGTGGTTAGTGGGCGGTTGTCAGGTTGTATCAGTGTTCCTGTTGAGGCCTCCAAGCGCTTAGCTGTGATAGGGCTCCTCACACCACACTCGCGAGAGTATAGGCCTAGCCATGATCATCAGGGCAGTGTCTTTAAAATTTTATACTTAGTAAGTGTAATATAACGAGGGTGTTTAATTATAATTTCTGGGGAATGAGTAACGGGTGAAGGTTGAGGAGTATTCCTGGAGCGTTTGAAAAGAAAAAGTATTAATAGTAATTATTAGTGCTCGAGTATTAGGCGGTAAATGGGATAGACTTGAGGGTAGGTGAGTGATGGGCGGTAAATGAGATTGACTTGAGGTAGTTAATATTATTCAAGTATTGTTCGGTAAATGAAATGGACTAAACGCTCGGGAAATTGTAGCAGCGGTGTTCTTGTCGAGGCCTTTGAATGCTTCGCTATTCTGGACTATGGGTGCTTACAACACTTGTGTAAAGCACACCGTATATTTGAAAGGAAGATTTTCAAGAATTAAACTTTATTTTTGTCACAGGTACTGCCGCTACTGAAGGGAGAACCAAACCGTCGTGTCCTGCCAATGCTCCCCATCCCGCTGCTGGAGACTGCCTCGTGTCCTGCCAATGCTCCCCATCCCGCTGCTGGAGACTGCCTCGTGTCCTGCCAATGCTCCCCATCCCGCTGCTGGAGACTGCCTCGTGTCCTGCCAATGCTCCCCATCCCGCTGCTGGAGACTGCCTCGTGTCCTGCCAATGCTCCCCATCCCGCTGCTGGAGACTGCCTCGTGTCCTGCCAATGCTCCCCATCCCGCTGCTGGAGACTGCCTCGTGTCCTGCCAATGCTCCCCATCCCGCTGCTGGAGACTGCCTCGTGTCCTGTCAATGCTCCCCATCCCGCTGCTGGAGACTGCCTCGTGTCCTGCCAATGCTCCCCATCCCGCTGCTGGAGACTACCTCGTGTCCAAACCAGTGTGTCCTGTCTCGGCCATTTCTGTCAACTCTCCATCCTGCCTCGTGTCAAAACCAGCGTGTCCTGCCGATACTCCATCCTGCTGCTGGAGACTGCTTAGTCTTGCAGCACCGTGAGATTAGACGCCTCGTCACTTCTGTCCTGCCAAGAACTACGCGCTGCCGGCCGGTGAGGGAGGACAGATAAGCTTCACCACTGTCCTGCAAGGATTACGCGCTGCCGGCAGGGAGAGGACAGAAAAGCTTCCTCACCACTGTCCTGCAAGGAGTACGTGCTGCCGCCCAGGGATGTTAGGTTGGGTTGGGTTAAGGTTTACTATAAATCCTGTGTATGTTTGGCATAAGGACTTGTAAATTAGTTGCTGTTCTACCTTGTTTATTTTTTACCCTTTTACTTTCTCGTGTAAATGTTTAGTCTACCTTGTCTTGCTAATACTCTGCCAGTCTGTCCGTGCTGTGAGTGTACTGTATCTACATAACTGTGGCGCCACTACTCAATAAATTACCAGGATGAACCAATATTGATTTCCTTGTATATCCCAACATCGTTTTATGAATAAATACTAACTCGCTCACTAGGAAACCTCAGAACCAACCTTGAGCACATTTAGGTAGAAAGCAATACATTCAGAAATTGTAATTTATTGTATTACAACAAAAATCACAACACCATCATGGCCGATGATACAAATGTGTTGCAAAGACCCAAAAATTAATGCTGAAACTCCAAGAAAAAACACTCAAACCAAATTAGAGATGCTGGAAAGCTAAAAAACAAAAAAAAAAAAAAAAAAAAAAAAAATGAACTCCTAAAAATGCCCAAAAAACCCTCAATGCCTAAAAATGGTAATAAATCCCCTCAAAAGCTCTGGGAAAAATACCTAAAAAACGCGAGAAAACGCGAAAAATCCCCTCAGAACGCCTCCAAATACCTAAAAAACGCGAAAAATCCCCCTCAAAACGCCTCCAAAATGTGTACTAAGTCGAAAATACTCCGAAGAGTCTCCGGAGACGAGGCACATGAATGTGAGGCTGAAAATAAGATGAACAGCGTCCAGTCCATTGACTTTATTCAAAAAAATTTTGTCTACAAAAAAATTATCTATACAATTTTTCATGTAAAGCATTTGGGAACATTTTTTATTACAAAAGTCTAGGGACAACTTTCAACTTATACAATTTTCATCACAAAAGTAATTTTCATCATCACAAAGTCTTTCAACTTATACAACTTTCATCACAATTTTCATCACAAAAGTCTAGGGGCAACTTTCAACTTAGTACAATTTTCATCACAAAATTCTTTCAACTTACACAATTTTTATCACAAAACTTTAGGGGCAACTTTCAACTTACATAATTTAGTACAGTTTTCATCATTTTCAAATTAGTACAATTTTTCATGTAAAGCAATTGGGGAATATTTTATTATAAATATCTAAGAGCAACTTTCACCATTGTACAATTTTTAATAATTTCACAAGGTTAAAATTGTGTGGAGGCAGCATGTAATCCCCTGTGGCACTGTATGGTCATCTTCAATATCACAAAATACAGACCCTCACTCTGGATTCTAACAAGATATTGCTCTCAGTTCTAAAAAATGGAGAAGATGATTGGCTATACATATTGTCAATTTAAACATTCTCAGCCTAAATCACTCAAAAATGTATGTATAAACAATTACACACATTTCTTTCCTAAGTGTCATTTACATAAAGGAATAACTACTACATTTGGCCACAACAGCTGCAGTAAGACCTTGCAGTGATGACTGTGACCCTCCATCTGTGGGAAGTGCAATGCTTCATGTTTGTGGTGTGGACCAGTAAGCACAGAGCGCAAGGCTTGGAACAGACTGAAGAGAACACACTGAGGTGGATGTGTGAGTGTGCTGGGAGAGATGGCTCAAGTAGTAAGCAGGCTGACAGAGACTGACTCAACTAGATGAAGGTGATAAACAAAGGCCAGGTTAAGAACTTCAAGCAAGTCTTCATAAGGCAAGATCTCTTCTAAGTAAATTTTCTATATCATAAATTTCATAAACTATTACTCATTCTAGCTAAATGAATGGGTACATGAAACTAAACGACTTGATGTACACGTAAGAACATAATACAATGGGGGAAGCTGCAAGAGGCTGTCAGGCCTACATATGGCAGTCCCTGTACAAGCAAAGCTACTTAATTCCACCCAACATCCCCACCCATATATTGATCTAACCTTCTTTTAAAGCTTCCTATTGACTCAGCATGAACAACGTGATTACTGAGTCCGTTCCATTCATCAACCACTCTGTGAGAACCAGTTCCTTCCCATTTCTTTCTTAAACCTTAATCTTTGAAGCTTCAACCCATTATTTCTGGTTCTATCCTGGCTACTGATCCTAAGAACTTTGCTCCTGTCTCTTTTGTTATTATAACCCCTATACCACTTCCATACTTCTATCAGGTCCCCTCTTAACCTAAGGAATGCAAATTTGAATTCTCAGTTCTCATTTAGTAGACAATGTCCCTCATCCCTTGCATCTTTTTAGACATTCTCCTTTGCACTGACTCCAATAGACCTATATCTTTCCTATAATGTGGGGACCAGAACCATACCGCATAATCTAGATGCAGTCTGACCAGCGTCAAATATAATCTTAATATCACTTTAGGACTTCTGCTTCTAACACTCCTAAAAATTAATCCTATGGTCTGACCATTTTATGAAGATTGGTTAGACGTTGACTTTTTTTAGGATTTCCCGGCTTGCGGCGCTGCCAAACCTTGTGCTGGGCAAATTATGGGATTAGAGCCTATGTGTCAATGAGAACCTTGCTTCCCACACACCACCTCTCTCTCTCTACATATAGAATTTACATTTCATGCAAATATATTTCTATCAGAGATCTATACTTACTTATAAATTACTAAAATTTGCAAAAATAATCTGCCTGTCAGTTAGTCAAGCTGCTCTCTCTCTCTCTCTCTCTCTCTCTCTCTCTCTCTCTCTCATCCTGGCTGGTAGTGGGAGAGGAATTGACCCATGGATTAACACGGTCACTTTTACCTGTGACCTCACTCGGTCACCCAGAGGGTCGTGACAACACTCGGAGGAAATGTTGCCAAGTATTGTTGTGTTTGCTAAAACAATGCAAAATATATTTAAAAATAAACAAGAATTATTCTAACTTGCCTTTTTAGAGCATCAAAATGTATATGTACCACAACACCATTCAGTTATGAAGTATTAAGTACCTGACTTGAGGTGCATATTGGTACAGGTGTGACACCGCCGCAGGTCGGGAAATCTCCGAAAACTCAACACCTAAACCATCTTCATAAAATTGTCAGACCATAGTATCCTATTTACATTGTTTCTAGTCTCTATGCATTGCTTTCTTAGATCAGGATCAGAGCTAACTACAACTCATAAATCTTTCTCATACTCTGAACCTACCAGGGTCTTGTTGTCTATTGTAATGTACCTATTGGGTGGATCTCCTCTATCTATGCAAAGTACTTTGCTTGTTAATGTTGACAGAGGTGAACACTGAACACACTGCCAGGTCATGAAATACTGTGGCTGAAACTCTGTGTACTTCCTACACCTTCACAAAACACAAAGAAATCTTGAAACAATGATGGTGGGAATGTTTACAGCATCCTCCATCCTCGCCACACTCTGTACTCTGTCTTGCACTTGCCACAGGTGTCTTAGCAGGCGTGTGTCCTGCTGGATGTCCAAAAGCCTGTAAGAAAAAGAAAATAATCAAAAAGTGCTTCACAAGGAGGCAGAAAAGTGCAGAGGAGGAGGAGGAGGAAAGCACTGAGATGGAAGAGGAATTCAAGAAAGGAAGCAAACAGACTTGGTGTTCCTATTAGGGGAAAATAAATGGTGGTGGTGTGTCAGACATGCGTGACATGGGAGAGGATGAGACAGTGGAGCACGTGAAGGTGGAGCGAGTGAATATGCCGGTGACAGGAGTGAGATGATGCAAGTGGTGCTGAAGGAATTGGGGAACGTGAGGGTGGAGGAAAGGTGAAAGGAATGGATGCCTGGTGTCTATGCTGGGACTGTGTGAAGAAAGGAGTTCCTGGAGAGAATGTGACATACTTCATGTAGGAATTAGTAGATCTCTTATAAGTAACTTTGGTATATCATAAACTTATGAACAATTATTCATTGTAGCTAAATGAATGGGCACATGAAATTAAATGACTTGATGCACACAGAGGTGAACACTTTGTCAGGTCATGAAATCTATAAATAAAATGACATACAATCCTAGGGCTGAAACAATGTGCACTGCCACCTACTCCTTCTAAAGAGAAATCTTGAAGCAATGATGGTGGGAATGTTCACAGCATCCTCCATCCTCACCACACTGTCTTGCACTTGCCACAGGTGTATCAGCAGGCGTGTGTGCTTCTGTTCACCTCCAAAAGTCTGCAAAAAAAAAAAAAAAAAAAAAAAAAAATAATTTAAAAAGTACTTCAGAAGGACACAGAAAAGTGCAGAGGAGGAGGAAAGCATTGAGATGGAAGAGGGATTCAAGAAAGGAAGCAAACAGACTCAGTGTTCCTATTAGGGGGAAAATAAGTGCTGTGTGATGCAGTGATGTCAGCTGCTCATCAAGGCTGCATAGAGAGAGGGGAAACTTGTACACCTATCCCTCCCCCCCTAAACAAAGGTACAAGGCAAGGAGACTAAGAGGGAAGGCAGTAATGGAAGTGATGGGGGTGTTGATGGTATAAGACAAGGAGACTAAGAGGGAAGGCAGTAATGGAAGTGATGGGGGTGTTGATGGTACAAGGCAAGGAGACTAAGAGGGAAGGCAGTAATGGAAGTGATGGGGGTTGTGATGGGGAAAAAGCGTGGTGTTATCACAGGGGAGGACAGAGACCATTTCCTTCATTTCCAGTAGAGTGGTGAGTGGAGTGAGAGAGAGAGAGAGAGAGAGAGAGAGAGAGAGAGAGAGAGAGAGAGAGAGAGAGATACGCACCCCCCCACGCGCACACATCCCCACACACACACACACACACACACACACGCCCGGTAGCTCAGTGGTTAGAGCGCTGGCTTCACAAGCCAGAGGACCGGGGTTCGATTCCCCGGCCGGGTGGAGATATTTGGGTGTCTCTCCTTTCACGTGTAGGTGCTGTTCACCTAGCAGTGAGTAGGTTCGGGATGTAAATCGAGGAGTTGTGACCTTGTTGTCCCGGTGAGTGGTGTGTGCCTGGTCCGAAGATCGGAAACAATGAGCTCTGAGCTCGTTCCGTAGGGTAACGTCTGGCTGTCTCGTCAGAGACTGCAGCAGATCAAACAGTGAATCACACCAGGCACACACACACACGCACCCGCAAGACACGCCCGGTAGCTCAGTGGTTAGAGCGCTGGCTTCACAAGCCAGAGGACCGGGGTTCGATTCCCCGGCCGGGTGGAGATATTTGGGTGTGTCTCCTTTCACGTGTGGTGGTGAGTAGGTACGGGATGTAAATCGAGGAGTTGTGACCTTGTTGTCCCGGTGTGTGGTGTGTGCCTGGTCTCAGGCCTATCCGAAGATCGGAAATAATGGGCTCTGAGCTCGTTCCGTAGGGTAACGTCTGGCTGTCTCGTCAGACTGCAGCAGATCAAACAGTGAAACAGTGAAACGCACACACACGGGGCTAGGAGGGATTGGCGGGTCAGGGGCGCCAGGGATGCCTTGGTGGTGGTGGTGGTGGTGGTGCTGCTGCTGCTGCTGCTGCTGCTGCTGCTGTGTGTGTGTAATTCATCAGGCGACCGTGGTGAATTGCACACAGTAGCAGCAGCAGCAGCAGCACCACCACCACCACCACCACCACCACCACCAAGGAATCCCTGGCGCTCCGGCCCGCCAACCCCCGCCAGCCCCGCCCCTTCACCCTGTAACCAGGTGATTTAGGGTGGTTTTCCAGTGTTTTGCAGGTGTTTGCAGGTGTTTTAAGGACTCGCTGTGTTGGAGGAATGTGGGAGGGGGGAGGGGAAATGGAGGAGGTGAGAAAAGATGCAAAAAACTACTTCGATTCTACAACACGATTTTTTCTCGTTTATTGTTGGAGTTTGCATTGTTTTTGTGTTTTGTTTATTGATAGGAATGTAAATCAAGTTTTAATCCGTAATAAAATCGTGTCTAGCTATGATTTTTGTTTCTCGTTAAAATAACACTTTCGTCATTCAATAATTTAACCATTTTTTTAATAAGCACGCCTAGGATTGTTTTGGTGCCTGATATAAGACTTAAAGAATATGAAAAACTTGACCCAAGCAATAATATTCCATAATATTTAGTCTAACTATTTGCATTTTCAAATTGGAAAATTTTAACGGTACCAAAATAGAAAACAAAAATCTATATACGACGAGGAATGTGTTTTTTCTTTATTTGGCTGGAAAGCAAAATTTTTTCTTATTCAGAAAATGTAACCTAATGTAGTGTGGCTGTGCTTTCCTTCTCGATGTGAAGAAGTGTTTGTGGAGCCGTTAGCGTGATATAAACACCGTTCGTTGGACATCACTATGTAAACAATACAATCGGTAACGCTTTTATATTTTGGTTATTAGTTAAAGTATTTGTTGCGTCTAAAACTGTAGTGCATTCCAGTCTGGGAGCCTTTTTTCTTCTCGCGATTTTTAAAATAATTTACGTACGTAAATATTGGACCACAGGAGCACCTCTGCTGTGCCTTCCCCCGGGTAAGTCCACCAGTGATCGCCTGCACTCCCCTTGTGTTTCCTGACCTAGAGAGTAAAGCAAAACCAGAATCAACCGCCAGATAAATAAATAGATAGATGGAAAGCCCATTATTGTGTTAAATAAGGCGATGGTTATGTATACCCCCGTTCAGACCGCCCGGCGCCTACCATGAACCAAACCAAGACCCCGCCCCACCAGCCACCGTCCCTCCCTGTGTCAACTCGCCAACATCTTCAATTTTCAGTGTTTCCTGGGTATTCCCTGCTGTTTTCCACCTGAAATGTTTAAAGTGGTAGTGATAGGAGGAAGAAATGAGGAATAGAAGCGAGTGAGGGAGTGTAGTAGTAATACCAGCAGCAGCAACATTATTATCGTTGTGTGTGTGTGTGTGTGTGTGTGTGTATTTACCTATTTGTGTATTACAGGGCCCGAACTAAGCTCTCTGTGACCTGTCTCCTTGTCCATTCCTGTCATATCTCTCTTTCATCTGATTGACAAACACCGCGTCAACGACATCACTGCTCAGTTTATTCCACTTATCAATGCTACGATGCGGGAAACTGTATTTTCTCGCGTCATTTAGACAGATGTCCTTTATTAGCTTTTTTCCATGTCCTCGGAGATGATTACTTGTGGTCACCTTTATCAACTCTGTCTCTGTCTCTGTCTCTCTCTCTCTCTCTCTCTCTCTCTCTCTCTGTGTGTGTGTGTGTGTGTGTGTGTGTGTGTGTGTGTGTGTGTGTGTGTGTGTGTGTCTTCGGATAGGCCTCTCTCTCTCTGTGTGTGTGTGTGTGTGTGTGTGTGTGTGTGTGTGTGTGTGTGTGTGTGTGTGTGTGTGTGTAATTCACTGTTTGATCTGCTGCAGTCTCTGACGAGACAGCCAGACGTTACCCTACGGAACGAGCTCAGAGCTCATTATTTTCCGATCTTCGGATAGGCCTGAGACCAGGCACACACCACACACCGGGACAACAAGGTCACAACTCCTCGACTTACATCCCGTACCTACTCACTGCTAGGTGAACAGGGGCTACACGTGAAAGGAGACACACCCAAATATCTTCACCCTGCCGGGGAATTGAACCCCGGTCCTCTGGCTTGTGAAGCCAGCGCTCTAACCACTGAGCTACCGTGTGTGTGTGTGTGTGTGTGTGTGTGTGTGTGTGTGTGTGTGTGTGTGTGTGTGTTATATGAACAAGGAAGAGGTCATCATCACTCTGTGGTGTCTCGCTAGAACTGAGCTGTGACACTCTGGCTGCCGATGATGTCAGTTTTGTCACTGTCGGGCCGGGCCGGACAGACCTTATCACCGTGTGTGGCGCGCATCCACACCCTCTCTGTCAATTTTAAACTGTGGATATATATATATATATATATATATATATATATATATATATATATATATATATATATATATATATATATATATATATATATGAAGGGAAAGCTGGCCAAGAGGAATATAAAAAGTGAAATAATAAAAAAAAAGCCCACTTAGTTGTTAGTCCTTCATGTACAGTAGTCATGTATGGAGTGGATGCTACCAGCCTTCCCTTCGTCGCATGACTGGCCTCACGTTGCGCGCCAGTCTTTTCTTTTTAACCTGCGTTGATATAGACGTCAGTTTGGATTATTGTTTGCTTGTCTGTGGCCTGGTCACCTTGTTACTGAGGCAAAGGTGAATAAACAACTTTTTTTTTTTATTGATTTACACCTTTTCCAATATCATGTCAGGTGTTAGTGAAGATGTCCGGAATTTTTAGAGTTAATATATGGCAACTTTATCTTAAATGCTAATTATTCACTTCTAATTGGCCAAACGGTAGTCAGTTGCGTCGCCTTCCTGGATAGCGGGTCGGAACAGACCAATCGCGCCTCACGCTGACGGTCAAATGATAGTGAGCTACGAGCATCAGGACGGTCTCCTGAGAATATCTTTGTGGTGACGGTCACCGTAGACCAAAGTATAAAATGGCTGCTATGAAAAAGGGCTTTTAAGATCTAAGTGGCGGAAAGCTACGATGTTTTAAACATCCGACCGGCCCCAGCCTGGCTCAGGAGTAACTCTGATCACGTGTAGCATCAAGCAGTGGCGTAGTGAAAATTAAATTTACATGAGAGGCGAAACCTGGACATGCCGCCCCCAACAGTAACAAAAATGTGAGATTAGGTATAATATACATATATATATATATATATATACATACACACACACACACACATATATATATATATATATATATATATATATATATATATATATATATATATATATATATATATATATATATATATATATATATATATATATATATATACATATAAACAAACTGCATGAACTTTAAATCAATGTTTAGTGCACCTTCTGTTTTGCAAAGTCTAAGATAATGGTCTGAACATCAATACTTTCAGTAGCCTCGCCTCCACCCCGTCACTACGCCATTGGACACTGGCATCAAGATGCGTTATTACCACTCACCGATCGAGCGACCCCCCTCCCCACACACACACACACACACACACTACTTATGTTGATATTACCACCATCACCATTTCCGTCTTCACTGTGTTGATTTCCTGAGAAGAACGGATAGCAAAGCGCTGAGAGAGGCGCCACTCACCCAGATCACCCTGCAGGTCACGGCGCGGTGCTCCGGTAGTTTGTTTGTTGGCCCGGGAGTCCAAGGCACTTGGCAGCACCCACGCCTTCCTCACCACCCACCAGGAAAAGTTTGAGTAAAATATCATCACTGGCAGCCAATGGCAGGGCGTAGCAACACAAAAAGAATGCGGAATTAAACAAACTTCACACCCAACGACGACGAACACACACAGAGACACTGACTGACTGACAAGTGACTGGCTGGCTGGCTGGCTGGCGACGCGCAGCCGCTCATTGGCGCATTTTTTAACTTGAGACTGATTGTCTATTCTCCTGTGGGTTGCTCGATAATTGGGTGCCTGTGGAAATTAAGGAATGTGAACTGTGGAATCTACTTTTTACATTTCAATTTCTCCCTAAATCCGCAGTTCTCTATTTTGCGAGGCGCCTTGATGCTGGAAGGCTGAAGCTTCCACATCATCACATGCAGGCACTGAACACTGGGCAGGACTGGGGAGGAAATCCTTCGACAGTAAGCTCCCAAAAGTTTACCATTATCAGGTTAATGACGAAAGGAGAGACAGAAACACGAGGAGGATAAAATGGCACAGGATTTATTTCTGTTGCTGTACAGTGAGTGTGGAGTGCCTGGTGGTGCTACTCCCTTGGGGAGGGAGGCAGCAAGTCTGCAGGCGAGGGTGTAACGTACGCAAACAAACAATTTGATTCTTCGGACAAAAATGGTAATACTAATGACTTTGGCTCATATTCAGAAACTCTTTGCAACCCAATCACGACTGACAGAGACCACAGAGAGGATTAGCGCGGTTCTCAAGAGTGTTTTTCCTGTTAATAATGTAGAAATCTTGTTAATCTGTCACTAGAATCATAAAAAAGCACTCGTGAAAATCCGACTAACTTCAACAATGTATATAGCCTTCTGAAAGTAGTGGAGTTAGGAAGCTGAAGGGTTTAAGAATATGGTCCTTTCCCCGCTCACACTCACAGATGCAGGGAAGGGGCGGTGGAGGGCAGCCAGACACCCCTTGGCCCTGCAGCTGGTGGCGAGGAGGCGTGGTGAGGCGTTACTCAAGTGGTGGTGAGAGTTACGGTGAGTCTGTCCCATTCACCTCTTGGCTAATGGGAAGAGAGAAAAGTTTGTATCTAAATTTTACACTTAGTCATTGTTTCTTTCTGTCAGAGAGTAACTTCGTAATTTTTGTTTAAAGGGATGTAAGGGGGTATAAAAATTTAGGTACATTAATATAATCTTTCATATAGCGACCATTTTGTGTGTGTTGTGGGTAGATGAAAAAGGAGTTTATGTGTTAAAGTTTCTACAATATTTTTTTTTCTTTTCAGGTGAACTTTATTAAATTTTTATTCTATTTTTATTCAAGAGTGGATACGAGATGTGCTTATAAATTTGGATTGATTTTAAGAACTTTTAGGCGACTTTTTAAGGAACAGGTGGCAGAAAAAAGTACGTGTCCAGTTATACAATGTCATCTTTCCTGTGACTTTGCGAGCGTTTTGAAATTGGAGAGAGAGAGACAGATATACAAATTTCTGTATAGACTAGCCAGGCATGGGTATTAGCAGAGAAACAGCCAGTGTGTGGCAAGATAATACTTCCAACACCACCACTGTCTTCCACCTTCACCCAACAAATGGTCATCACCGTGAGTAAAAAACATCTTAATGAAATTGCCTATTTACTGTATAGGCAAGGCCGGATGAGGGTGTGGCAGGGGAAGCAGCCTATGTGGGGCAGTGCAATGCCTTCATCCTGACCGCTTCCCTCTGCCTCCACCCACCGAGTGGTCATCACCGCGAGTACAAAACGTGACAATTGTCATGTACTGTATTTGATGGTTCGAGACACTTTTTGCTCTTAACAGGAAATTATGTAATGAGTGATGCATAAGGAACTTCAAAAGGGTGTATACACTTCTTTTATTTTAATAGGAAGTAATGTAATGTTTACTCATAATACATATGAATCTGAAATCATCTCTTATCTTGTGAATAATTTTTAAGAATATCAACCAAAAAATAATTTATCCATCTCTTTTGTCTTTTGTCTGAACTGTGGTGCATCTAACAGGCCATCGAATGCAGTGCATGCAAACGTTCGCTCATCACACGACCAAAAGAAAGGCTCCATGCATCTCGTTAAACGGGAACGACATTAATTCTCGGGACGTGTGTGTGTGTGTGTGAAAAGCAACTGTACCGCAGCCGTCTGGTGCCAGGACAGTGACACAGAGTATAGAGACAGACCGACAGACATTTTTGTGAATAAATTGCACAAAAAAAAAAAAAAAAAAAAAAAAAAAACTTGGTGCTTCATCTGTGTGCTGCGTAATGAGGTGGTGATCACGCAGCAGAAAATGTCCATGTGTGTGAGTGTGGACTATGGAGGTGGAAGGCATATAATTCTGTCGCATCTCTCTCGCGCTGTGTTGAGCGTTGAGCTAGTGGTGTTCAAGGACTATAGCTTTACACACGCGAGTCCCTTTCTTTCCTAGTCGAATTGACTACCTCATGCTTTCTTTCTTTATGATCATTTTCATGGAATTTAACTTTGTGTGTGTGTGTGTGTGTGTGTGTGTGTGTGTGTGTGTGTGTGTGTGTGTGTGTGTGTCAATGTAACGTATAACATCATCATTCTTTTGAGATTACAATACAAATATTTCCACTCTATGATGAGTTTTTTGGAACGTAACATTTTCATAAGTAGAGGCATTAGTGTGTGTGTGTGTGTGTGTGTGTGTGTGTTTTAGAATCCCCAACATTCTTGCCCTGAGCATTAGCAATGATGGACTAGACAGGTATAGTAACACACCAAAGACCAAACACTGGCATTAAGCCAGTAACATTTTCGACGCCGCCATGACGCGTGGCTCGGCGTGTCGCTGCCGCGGTGGCTCAACGTTGAACGTTATGGGAGAGGTGGCAACCTGGCAACCATGCACAAGTATCTCCTCGTGGGCATAATATATTGCTCTCTGATATGTATAGAGTTTTTGTTATTAGCACAAAGAGTGGTGGTGTGTGGCGAGTGTGGTGCAGCGCCTGGTGTGGGTCACAACACGGGGCCACGACTCACACAGGACGCAACACGTGCCACAGGAGCTGCGTCTCTCGCTGTCAGGTAAGGTTTGTGTCTTTCTTGTGTGTGAACTGCTTTGTGGATGTTCACACTTGTATGAGAGGAATGGGTTCTCACTGGACAGTATTCCTCTTTGGGTTTCCTGGCAGTAGCTACACTGGGAGGAAGTGGACAGATTCAGCAGCACAGGTCAGCACAGTGGACGCCACGTGTGCTGCCTGGAGCGCCGCACTGGGTCAGTCTGAACAACACACGTACACTATGACATGGGATGCCAGCTCCCAAGGGGATAACAGACTCGCCCTCAGTGGTTCAGTGGTGACTAGATGGGGTGGTGTGTGCTTGGAAACAGGTGATTGGGAGGCAGTGTGTGCGTGAGTGTGCTCTGCAGGACGTGTCGGCAGGCATGTGGAGTACCGTGTGCCGCTACACAGAACCAATGCTTCACCAACACAATACTTGTTGCTTCACGCAGACCTAAGACAGAACAACGCCGGGCAGGGCCTTGCCGTGCCTTCCTAGTTACATAAGTAAGATAAAAACAAATATATAGGCACTATTTTCTTGATTAAACCACTAAGTAGTAGTATTAGTAGTAGTATAGTAATAGTACATAGTAATATCAGTGTTATTATTACTATTACAAAATGATATGTTGATTGTTAGACAAGGATTGCTTTGGGAACTTCACTTCACGTTTGCTTTTCTTGGTACAGTTTTCCGAGTATTCAGTCTGGGGGAGGAGTGACGCAGCAGAGGCGGAGGCAAAGCTGCTTTGCTGCTGCGAGTACAGAGAGAGAGAGAGAGAGAGAGAGAGAGAGAGAGAGAGAGAGAGAGAGAGAGAGAGAGAGAGTATGGGGGTGAATGAGGAAGATAATAAATTTACACACACTGACAATTACCTTCAAAGGACATATATTTAAGTCATAATCACATGTTCACTAACGCTCTATGTAGCAATTAAAATTAAGGATATATATATACTTTTCTTTTTTTTTTTTTTGCAGGTGTGTCCTTATAGAGGCTTTATGTACAGAGTTACCCTGAAGGAGCAGCATTCCACCTCCTCCCACACCTGCTGCCCCCCACAGGTGTGTCCGGTGGGGGGCGGGGGGTGTGGCTCGCTTGCTGTCCAGTGGAACGTGTCCTAACTCAACCACTATGGACAAGGGCACACGTTTCCTAGTGGTCATTTTTAAATTTTTTAATGTTTTTTATTATTTTTATGATTACTGTCAATTAACACTATGGACAAGGATGCACATCTTTTCTCTTTCTCTGTAGTAGTAGTAGTAGTAATAGTGGTGGTAGTGGTGGTGGTGGTGGTGGTGAGGTGATTAGTGGTGAGGTGATGAGTGTTGTAGTAATAGTAGTGGTTGTAGTGGTGGTGGTGGTGGTGGTGGTAGTGGTAGTCAGTATGGGTGTAATGCTCTCATGTGTATATGTGTGTGTGTGTTTGTGTTTGTGTGTGTGTGTGTATGTGTGTGTGTGTGTATGTGTGTGTCACGGGCAGAGGAGCTCACTACACGAACACACACACACAAACATGCACATACACATACACATACACATACACATGCATACACACAGACACACAGTCATGAGTAGTAATCTTTGCTTGAATCTCAAATTATGTAAAGATATTTCTCTTTGACAATCAAAAGAACAAAAATTGAGTCAACTGATTCCACTGTGACTTTCTCTACTAAGTGTGATAATAATATTGTTATTATTGTTATTATTTATGAGTTATAGAGCCACAAGCTTACATACACATATATACACACATGTAAGCATTTATACACACAGTTGCACACACTCAAACAGACGCACACATGCACAAGGTACACATGAGGTGCACAGCGACTGTACGCGTGTGTGTGGTGGCTGCCAGATGCGTCCACACCAATCTGTAGGTCTGTGGGATACAAAACTGTGTGTGTGTGTGTGTGTGTGTGTGTGTGTGTGGTGTGTGGGTGTGTTGTATATAGGTGGGTGGGTGTGTGTGGTGTGGTGTGTACACTTCAGGTTGCTATAACTATCTATATGACTTGGTGTGGTGTGGTGTAGTATGGTGTGGTATGGTGTGGTGTGGTGTGGTGTGGTGTGGTGTAGTTTGGTGTAGTGTGGTATGGTGTGGTGTAGTGTAATATGGTGTGTTGTGGTGTGGTGGTGTGGTGTATACACTTCAGGTTGCTATAACCTTCTATATACTGGTGTGGTGGTATGGTGTGGTGTGACACACACACACACACACACACACACACACACACACACACACACACACACACACACACACACACACACACACCTGCAGGTCTAGGTACTGACAGGACTACGTGTCACTACAAACCAACATAAGACAAAACAAGGACGTGAGTTTGTACAACAAATGTAACCAATAATATTGATAATAGTAATAATTGTTGGCCCTAACATTCAAGGAACACAAGACTCCCAGACTCAGCCTTGTGCTGCTAAGACACACGGACACACGAAGCCTGACGCTGCTGCTGCTGCTGCTGCCGCCGCTGCCGCTGCCTTGCCGGGAGCAGCTGTGCTAAAGTAATCTAAGCTTCTCCACGCTTTCCTGTTGGCGAGGGCCGGAGAGTCCTCACCTTCATGATACACAGCTAAGTTATTATTACTATGAGATGTATTAAGGTTACTGGGTCAGCTATGTGCATCTCCCTGCGCACTGTGGCTGGGCTGGGGACATGCCCTCCTCCTCCTCCTCCTCCTCCTGCTGTTGCTGCTGCTGCTGTGGGGTGTGTGGCATAGTTCCTTCCAGGGGCAGAGTCCAGCTGGGGTGATGGGGTCTGTCCACCAAGACTGGCACAAGTTACAGTACAGAGTCTGTAGCTGCAGCTCCTTCCTCTGCTCTAACATGTCACCTGCAAGTGTTTTCATACTCTTTCTTTTTAAACATGATCTTCGTAAATGCAGTATGTTTTCAACATATTGTTGGCAACTCAATTTGAGGCAACATACTTTTGTGCTGGTTTGAGGAAGTTTTACATAATAAACTCCCTTCACTTCCATGTTCTCAGTGTTCACTTGCTGGAGTTTTGTTTATCACAACTGTAAGGTTTTTGGAAAGTTATTTTACTGTCAATCTTTTTTTCCAGAGATGTTTTGGTCATCCTCCACAGCCTCCATCCTCCCAGGGCTACATTTCCTTCCCTGCGGACCTGATATCCACCGCCACTTCTTCCCACTGCTGCTGCTGCTGCTGCTGCTCCTCTACAGCCACAAGCTCTCCTGCATCCCCCTGCCTCCCCACAGCCCCCTCCTGCCCCCAGCCTGGAGGCTGCTGCCATCACCACCACTGCCACCGCTGTCGCTGCCGCCCCAGTCTGATCCGGTCGGGGGTCAGCAGTAGTCGATGTTCTGGCCGGCGGCAGCTTGCGTGATGAGGTCTACGTGGTAGTCAGTGGCCAGGGTGAGGTCCGCCACACAGCCGCGCAGGCCGGGCATGCTGCTGCTGCTCCTTGGGGCCACCTCACGGCCGCCTGCCGGGGGAAGGAAAGTGGTGAGATGGCCTGGCGTGTCAATGTCTATTGTCATTATTACCTTGGTTTAAATGGAGCTCTTAATATAAAAGCAATTAGAGAATTAGTCATACTTTTATTTTAATTCAATTTAATGATACAAAAATTAAATAGATTTTTAATGATGGAACTGTGCATCCCTTCCCATCACTCACCTGCTGCCTGTCTTCTCATTCACCACAGGAGTGACTCTATACATATACACCAGGTTTCTATAAGCACCTGACTATTACTATTATAATTACTATATTTAACCACTTCCCTCCTTCATCACTACTACCACTCTCAGTCCTTTCTCACCCTTCCTCATTCCCTCTTCTCCTCCTCCTTCTCCTCCTGCTCCTGCTCCTGCTCCTGCTTCTGCTCCTCCTCCTACTCTAAACTATTCCCCTTCTATATCACCACTCCCAGCACTCTCCCTCCCTGCCACACCCACACCAACACCCTCCTCTGCCCTGCCTTACCTATGAACAGTGCTGAGTCAAGGTTCAGCTGCACCAAGTCCCCGGGAGCAAGCACCACGCCAACCTCACCGCCGTCCACCCACACCCGTGCCTCTCGCTCGTACCTGTGGTGGTGAAGGGAAGGGGTAGTGAGGAGGGTGAGCAGGGCAGCCATCTAGGGCTGTGTGTGTGTGTGTGTGTGTGTGTGTGTGTGTGTGTGTGTGTGTGTGTGTGTGTGTGTGTGTGTGTGTGTGTGTATTGTAATGTTATGTGGAGTATTTTGTCACCACACTAACACATATAAACTGCCATTGCCTAATGGTAGTAGTGGTGGTGGTGGTGGTGGTGGTGGTAATTTCCTTCTTTTTCATCTTTAACCCTTCAGTACCATGATGCATTTTTTCATATTCACTCTGCTTACTATTTGGCAATTTTATACAGCTTCAGAAAATTATGTGGGGTATTAAAATAGTGTAAAATCTGGCCATTAATCTTCTGACCTCCACAAACCCTTCCTAACATAAATAAAATGGTCTAATCTTAACCAAATCTCAAGGTAAAAATGTGTCCTAGTACTGAAGGGGTTAGGTCTATATATCTGACAACACTATTCTCTCTCTCTCTCTCTCTCTCACCTGCTGAGCCTGACGGTGTGCCACTGGCCGTCGTCCAGCCTGCCGGTGTTGTTGTAGGTCAGGTGTGCGAATCCAGAGCCCAGGTTGTAGGAGAGGGAAAGGTGGCCGTCCTGCAGCCCCAGAGTGAGGGAGTCCCCAGGAGGTGGCCCCAGCAGACCCCCCAGGCTGCCGGTGATGCGCCCCTCCCCTGCCCACATCAGCAGGCCGTCCGGCGCCTCTGACCGGAACCGCAGCCACAGGTGAAGCTTGTCCCCAGAGACTCTGTGAGGGGGAAGGGTGTCAGAATGGGGGAATATTGGGGGGTGAGGGTCATTTGTGTTGTGCTGAGGGAGTTGCAGAGAGATTAAGTCTTTGAAG
>NC_059285.1:13071277-13073777 GCF_017591435.1 Portunus trituberculatus
TTCACTCACAATCATACTACACCATCATTATCTCCTCTTACTTCAAGCTCTCTAATGAACCTCACAATTATAGCATTAATTTCTTTTTAACTCACACACAATCGTCACTACCACCACCAATACACAACCATATGTTTTCCTCTTTCCTCCTAGCTCCTCCTTCTAACCTATCCAAAACCTTTCCTCCTTCCTCCTCCTAACCCACCCAGAACCTTTCCTCCTTCCTCTTCCTCCTCCTAACTCACCCGTAACCTTTCCTCCTTCCTCCTCCTCCTTCTAACCCACCCAGAACCTTACCATCATAACAAACAACACTGATAGCCCTTACACAATGAGCACTACCACCACTACTACCAGCACCCCTCACAATATCTAACCAGCACCCCAGCACCAGTCAAACTTCTACACAAACACCACTACCACCACTACTAGCACCTCCACTCCCTTCCAGCACCCTAGCACCAGTTAAACACCTACACAAACACCACTACCACCCCTACCAGCACCTCTCACACCACTAAATCAGCACCCCAGCACCCTTCAGTACCTTAAAGTCAGCACGCCAGATCCCAAGTCAATGGTGAAGAGGACATGGGCCTGTGCGATGGTGAGGGCTATGAAGTCCCCTGTTCCGTCCGACCGGTGGCCTTCATACAGCAGCACACCCTCGGTGGAAGCTGCGCGGAACACCAGCTCCACCTCCAGCCAGGACAGCACCGAGCCACCCAGCGCAGGGAACACCAGGTGGGAGGAGCCGTTGAAGGAAGGAACCTGTGTGAGTGAAGGAAAGGTTAGTCATGAAGAAGGTTAGCCCCAAGTACTATGATGTGTTTCCTTATTCATTCTGCTTACTATTTGATGATTTTATACAGATTCAGAAACTTATAGGGGGGATTAAAATAGTGAAGACTGTGGCCATTAATATTCTGACTCCCATAGATCTTTCCTAATGTCAATAAAATAGACTACTCATAAAAAATCTCAAGGTAGAAACACAAACCTCCTTAAACCCTTCAATACTGGGACACTTTTCTACCTTGAGATTTGTGTACGAGTAGAACATTTTATTGACATTAGGAAGAGTCTATGGAAGTGAAAAGATTAATAGCCACAGTCTTCACTATTTCAACCCCACATAAGTTTTTGAATCTGTATAAAATCACCAAATAGTAAGTAGAATGAATATAAAAATGTATCATGGTAGTGAAGAGGTAAGAGGGAGGTTCTAAGACATTTATCTCATTCTTTTGGCTAAGTTTCTCTCTCTCTCTCTCTCTCTCTCTCTCTCTCTCTCTCTCAAAACTGCATGGGGATGGTAACTAAGTGGGCCTTTTTCTTGTTTATTTGGTTTTGTTGCCCTGTCCAGCTTTCCCCTCTCACATAAAGGAAGAGAATAATTCAAGGAAGGTTAAAAAAAAAAGGGTTGTATGAGGAAAGAGATGGAAATGTTTGGAAAAGTATTAGCTAGAAGTATTAGAGGTTACTGATAATGGACTGAAAAAAAAAAAAAAGACAAATTGAAAAAAACAAAAAGAAATATGAGACCTTGTAGAAATTAGAGGAAAAGTGTAATTTTTATGATTTTTCTTTCACTACAACTCCCTTTCTTTTCACCACACCACCATTTATACACACCACACTCCATGCACCACCACTACCACCACCACCACCACAAATAAACAAAAAGAAATAGAAGACTTTATAGAAATTAGAAGAAAAGTTACAATTTTTTTTATCATTTCCTTTCACTACACCTTTTTTCTTTTCACCACACCACCATTTATACACACACCACACTCTATACACCACCACCACTACCACAAATACACAAAAAGAAATACGAGACCTTGTAGAAATTTTTATTACTTCCTTTCACTACAACTCCCTTTCTTTTCACCACACCACCATTTATACACACACCACATTCGATACACCACCACCACCACCACTACCACCACACTCACCTCTAAATTCAGTTGCTTCTCACAGTATTCCCCGGCGTACCCCAGGGGACAGAGGCAGGTGGGGGTGGGGGCAGGTGGCGGGAAGAAGGGTGGTGGAGTGGGGGTGGTGTGGGAGGACTGGTTGTGGAGAGCTGTGGGAGGTGGAGGAGTGGAGGCGACACACTTCCCTCCATGCTGGCACTCCACCTCACTGCAGGCATCCCCAATACACTCAGCTGTGGAGGGAAAGTGGAATGTTAACCTCTTCAGTACTGGGACACATGTTTACCTTGAGTTTTGGGTACGATTAGGCCATTTTAATAACATTAGAAAGGGTCTTTTGAGGTCAGAGGCATCCCCAATACACTCAACTGTGGAGAGAAAGTGGAATAATAACCTCTTCAGTAGTGGGACACATGTTTGCCTTGAGTTTTGGGTACAATTAGACCATTTTATTGACATTAGGAAGGGTCTATGGAGGTCAGAAGATTAATGGCCACAGTCTTCACTATTTTAATCTCCACATAAGTTTCTGAAGGTGTATAAAATCATGCAAT
>NC_059285.1:13078777-13096277 GCF_017591435.1 Portunus trituberculatus
CTCTTTCTTTATCTCCTTACCTCTCCATCCCTATATGTTTTCTCTCCCTCCCTTCTAATAAGCTAATTTTCCTTCTCAAATACTTAAAATTCCCATCCCTCTATGTTTCTCTCCCTCTCTTGTAACAAACTAATTTTTTGTCTCAAATACTTAAATTCCCTATCATATTCACATTTCACAATACAATAGGTAGTCAAGCAATGTAGGTACTGCTGTCTGGAGCCACTGACTATCTGGTACTGTGCTCTCCATCTCTCTTACCCATCTCTTTGTCCCTTCTATGCATATAATAAACTCTTTCCCATCACATTCACATTTCACAATACATTAGGTAGTGAAGTAATGTGGGGTACTGCTGTCTGGAGCCACTGACTAACTGGTACTTTGCTCTCCATCCCTTTATCCCTTGTGACATGCACATTACAGACTTTCTCCACCACACACACATCTCACAACACAGTACACAGTCAAGCAACTTAAATATTGCTGTTTGGACCCACTCACTAAACCCTATCATGCTCTCTATCTCCTTATTCATCTCTCTATCCCTTCTAACATGCACATAACAGACCTTCCCACCACACACACATCTCACAATACACTACACAGTCAAGCAACACAAGTACAGCTGTCTCAATCCACTTACTGATGCCCCAGCCATCCAGTGCAGCATAGTCAGCAGACAGGTTGGGTTCCCTCAGGGGGTCACTGCGCCTGAACCTGTACACGTGATCGTTGACCTGCAGGCGCCTCACACAGCCACGCAGGCCGTCCGTCACACCCAGCCGTGGTGCCAGCGAGGTCAGGTTGTTGGAGCCACCCACGTAAAGCGGCTCTCGGAATGTGATGCGGGAGAACAGACCCTGCAGAGGAGAGGAGTGTGTTGTTAACCCCTTCAGTACCATGACACGTTTTCATATTCATTCCGTTTACTATTTGGTGATTTTATACAGCTTCAGAAACTTATGTGGGTATTGAAATAGTGAAAAATCTGGCCATTAACCTTCTGACCTAATGGCAATACAATCACACCCAAAACTCAAGGTAGAAATGTGTCCCAGTACTGAAAGAGTTAAGTGTTTGAAGGCTTTATAGGTGTTATGGAGGATAGACAAAGAGTATTAGTGGTTCATAAAGTGTTTTTTAAAGAAAGAGGAGTAAAAAGAGATAGAAAATGTGTTGGAGGAGGAAATGAGTGTATTGTGAAGTGTTTGAAGGTTGTACAGTTGTTGTGAAAGATAGATAAAGAGTATTTGTGGTTCATAAACTGTTTTTTAGAGGAACAGAAGCAGAAGGAGATAAAAAAATGTGCTTGATGCATTATGAAGAATAGTGAATAATAATAATGGTATAAAAAAAATAGTGATGATTTATAATGAGCTAAAAAGAAGTGAAACGAAAAATAGAAAACAGAATGGGAAAAGGAGAAGGAAATGGTAAAGTTTGGTAGTATTTGAAGCTAGAAGGAGATAAAGAAAATGTGCTTGAGAAGTTATGAAGAATAGAGAAAAATGATAACAGTAAAAAGAAAAAGAATGGTGGTGATCTATAATGAGCTAAAAAGAAGTGAAACGGAAAATAAAGAACAGAATAGGAAAAGGAGAAGGAAATGGTAAAGTTTGGTAGTATTTGAATCTAGGAAATAAAATAAATGTGCTTGAGGAGTTATGAAGAATAGTGAAGAATAACAATGGTAAAACAAAATAGTGATGATTTATAATGAGCTAAAAAGAAGTGAAACAGAAAAATTGGGAAAAAGGAGAAGGAAATGATAAGGTTTGGTGACATTTAAAGCTTGATGTGGAAGATAGATAGAGAAAATTAGCAGACTATTAAGCAGATTTCAATTTCACTTATTTTTATCAGAGAGAGAAAAATTAAGAGTAAAAAAAAAAAAAAAAAAAAAAAATTTGAAGTTACAAAAATAATAAATAATAACAATAATAAAAAAAAAAGAAGATAGTGATTTATAAGGGCCTAAAAAGAAGCGAAAAAGGAAAAATAAAGAACAAAAAAGGGAAAGATGGGAAGAAGGAAGGAAGTGGTGAAGGCGTTTGGTGGTCGAAACTTCACACAGAGGACGGAGAATTGAAAGAAAAATGAAGTGTTTGTGTTATGAAGCAGGCAAGGGTGTTATAAGATAGTGGAAGTTTATAGAGGAGTTATGAAGGATGGAAGGAGCTGAGAAGGAGATGATGATGAAGAGGAGGAGTAGGAGGAGGAGGAGGAGGAGGAGGAGGAGGAGGAGGAGGAGGAGGAGGAGGAGGAGGAGGAGGAGGAGGAGGAGGAGGAGGAGGAGGAGGAGGAGGAGGAGATAACAGAGAAATAATGAGTTAAAAAATAATAGAATAAAAAGATAATAATGAAAAAAGATATTAGTGTGTGTGTGTGTGTGTGTGTGTGTGTGTGTGTGTGTGTGTGTGTGTGTGTGTGTGTGTGTGTGTGTGTGCGCAAGAGCCAAGTGTTTATTTATGCATGAGACACTTTAAGTTACGCTGAAATATTAAACACGTATATACATGTTAAGCGTATTTGGTATTTTTAAGGTGTCTTGTATCTCCTGTGCACACACACACACACACACACACACACACACACACACACACACACACACACACACACACGTCCATTTCCTTTCCTCCTTTCCTTTACTAATCTTTTATCTTGTTTTTATTTTGCTTTTCTCTCAGTTTTTGTCTTTCTTTATTTACTTTTGCCTTTTCTTTTTCTTCTTTTTTGATTCTTCGTTCCATTTCCTTTTATATTTTTCTTCCCGGTCCTTTGTTTCTGCAGTTTATTTGTTTTATTTTTTCTTCTTTGTCCTTCTTTCCTTCTCCCTTTCTATTCTTTATTCTATTCCCTCTCTCTATTAATAATATTCTCTCTTCTTCTTCTTCTTCTTCTTTTTCATTTTCTCTTTTTTTTCTGTTATTTTCTTCTTTTTTTTTGTTTCCTCGTTTGATTATTTTCATTAAACACTCATTCTTACCAGCTAGCACTCTCTCTCTCTCTCTCTCTCTCTCTCTCTCTCTCTCTCTCTCTCTCTCAACAACCCTCAATTCACCACATACCCGTTCTTTCTCTTCAACACATCCCACACACACACACACACACAAACACACAGTCTCTCTCACAGCCAACACTCAGCTCACATCAAACTTTCTCTCTCTCTCTCTCCCCCTCACCTCAGAGCGTCCCTGCACATGGTGTCCATCGTTGAGCTGCAGCCACACGTCCCAGCGGTGGCGGTACACTGTCAGCCGGTTCCACTCCCCTAGCGTCACTGCCTCAGGGGATCGCACAGAGCCGGCCCCTGAACCACAGTCCCATCTGCGGGAAACATTTGAAACATTTGAAACATTTAATTATAGCATATGGAAGATTACAATTATATATTAGAGTTTATAAAGGTTTTTTTTTTTGCGGGTTGCCTTTAGAAACCAGAGCTTTTTAGGCAAATTCAATGTAAGAGGAAGAGCAAGGCATGGGTGAGGTGGTGGGTGGAGCTGGAGTTGGCATGTCTGGTGGTCTTGTAGCTGTTAGGGTCAGGAGAGGGTGGTATCTACTGGTTTTGTTGTGAAATGTGTAGCTTGACCTCTTCAGCAGCATGATGTATTTCCATATTCATTCTGGTTACTATCTGGTGATCTTATACAGCTTCAGAAATGCATGTGAGGGGATTAAAATAGTGAAGACTGTGGCCAATAATCTTCTGACCTCCATACACCCTTTCTAATGTCAATAAAATGGTCTAATGGTACACAAATCTCAAGGTAAAAAATGTGTCCCAGTACTGAAGAAGTTAAAAGGCAGCTCAGGAGAAAGTTAGAATGTATGTGTCTAAATGGAGGTGAGGAGTTATGTGCTTAGTGGTTAGTTATGACATTGTAGTTAGTGTTAGGAGAAAATGCTATATTCATGAGAGCTTTTGTTAAGGAACTTGTAATTTGAAAGGCAGTTCTGTGTGAATGAAAGGGAAGGCATGGGTGAGGTGGGGTTGGAGTGCCTAGTGGTCTTGTAGCTGTTGTTAGGGTCAGGAGAGGGTGGTTTTGTAGTGCAGTTTGTAGCTTAAAAGGCAGCTCTGTTTGGAGGAAGTTAGAAGGCTTGTGTCTAAGTGGAAGTGAGGTGATGTGGGGTTAGGTAGTAAGTTATGATAGCAGGAGGTTATGTAGTTGTGGATTAAGAGAGTGTGCTATCTAGTGGTTTTGTTGTGATATGTGTAGATTAAAAGGCAGCTGTTTAGAAGAAGTTAGAAGGTGTCTTGGTGAAGTTAGGTGCTTGGTGGCTAGTTATGACATTGTAGTTAGTGTTAGAAGAAAGTGCTATATTCATGAGTGCTTCTGTTAGGAAACTTGTAATTCAAAAGGCAGTTCTGTGTGGAGGAGGTAAAAAATGAGATGGAAGTGGAGGTAAGGTGAGATGGGGGTTGCTTGGTGGCTCATTATGATGGTCAAAAGTTATGATGTTGTAGTTAGTGTTAGAAGAAAGTGTTATATTTATGAGCGCTTTTGTTATGACACTTGCAACTCAATAAAGCAGTTCTGTGTGGAGAAAGTTAGAAGGCATGTGAGCTGGGTGTTTAGTCATGATAGTACAAGGTTACACAGATGTAGTAAGCATAGGGAGAAAGTAACATTTTCATGAGTTACAACTTTTGAAACTCCTAAGAGAACCCCCATATTTAGGAAGGAAGGAAGCAAGGTACAAGTGTGTTGGTGGTGGCATTAATTACTACTCCCACAGACACCAAAGACATGACCAAACAACTCAAAACTCACTACACAAAACAAAACAAAACCATGCAACAACAAATATAAAAAACAAATGAGCCAAAACAATAAAAAAAGACACCAAAAATAATATTGAAACAGGGAGAGTGAAGGGAATTAGAATAGATGGATGGAAGGAAGGGAGGAAGAGAGGGAAGGTTGCTAAGTGGGATGAGAAATACAGAGTGAGTGAGCTAAGATGAGATGGAGAAGAGCAATAAGGGTGACAAGAGTTATGGAGGTGAGAAAGAGTGAAGGAGAGAAAGGGAGAAGTGATGATAAGATTAATACATGAGGAGAGAGAGAGAGAGAGAGAGAGAGAGAGAGAGAGAGAGAGAGAGAGAGAGAGAGAGAGAGAGAGAGAGAGAGAGAGAGAGAGAGAGAGAGAGAGAGAGAGATTAAGGAAAGAAATAAAGATGCTACAAAGAATAGGTTATGATAAAAGAGGAGGAAAAGAGAGCAAAACAGAAAGGAGAGGAAAGGTAAGGAAAGGAAAGGAAAGGAAAGGAAGGGAAAATGTAAAGTAATAAATAAAAGAAAAGAACCTCAAAAGAAAATAGAAAAAAGAGAAAAAGACTTACATATTAATAAACAAGCCAGACAAAAGTTAAATAAAGCAGAAAATACAAGAAACAAATTAAAAAAAGCAAAATAACAAACAAGAAAGAAAGAAAAACGTACCATAAATTCATGAATTGTAAGAGAAAATAAAAGAAAAGAAACGAAGAGAGAGAGAGAGAGAGAGAGAGAGAGAGAGAGAGAGAGAGAGAGAGAGAGAGAGAGAGAGAGAGAGAGAGAGAGAGAGAGAGAGAGAGAGAGAGAGAGAGAGCACATGTTACGGGAAAGCTGCATAAAGTTTGTGAGGATAAAGCAAGACAGGGTAAAGTGAGACAGACAAGATATACAAGACTCAGCAGTTATGAAGGAGTGGAAACAAGGAAGCAATCTGAAGGAAGATGGAAGTTGTTGTGAGTTTGTTGAGACGAGGTGAGCAATGCAGGGAGATCATCAAAGAAAACAACAACAACAACAACAAGAAAAATAATATGTAAGGGTTCAAAGTGATGCAGAAATATTGAAGGGAAGATGTGAGAATATTAATGTACTTTGTGGTTTTAGTGTACAGAGGAAAAATTATATGAAAAAAGGATGTTTGAATGTTGAATGAAAAGATGTGAGAATGTTGATGTAGTCTGAGTGTAAAAAAGAAGAAAATGGACAGAAAAATGTTTGAATTGAGAAATAGTGAAGGGAAGATGTGTAGAAAGGAAAAATTATATGAAAAGGAGGTTTGAATTGAGAAATGTTGAATGAAAAGACAGAAAAATTTTTAAATTGAGAAATAGTGAAGGGAAAAGATGTGACAATATTAATGTAGTTTGTGGTTTTAGTGTAGAAAGGAAAAATTATATGAAAAAAAGGAGGTTTGAAATGAGAAATATTGAAGGATAAGATGTGAGGATAATTAATATAATTTGAAATGACAATATAAAAAAAAGAAAAAAACCAGAAAAAGATAAGAACTGAGAGAAACATTGAGGAAAGTTGTAAAAATAAGAGTATAGTTTGAGATTACAATACAAAAATAAATAAGAAAAAAAAATACAGGTAACTCTTGATTTATGCGTATTAAATTTACACTTTTATGTTAATATGAGACAAAAAACATTATAACTAATCAAATTTGCACGATTGGTTTGCTTATACACGATTTGAACCACATCCCACACCCCCCTATTATCTACAGTTTCTTATGAAAATTACAAGTTTGTCTTACGCAAATTTTGAAATACGCAATGCCTCTTGGAACGCATCTATCATGTAAATGGAGAGTTACCTGTACTAAAAAAAACAGATTTGAATATAGAAATGTTTGAGAGGGTAAAGGTATGAGAATATTGATGAAGACTAAGGCCACAACACAGAAAAGAAAACTTACCACAATAAAGAGTTTTGATTGAGAAATGTTGAGAGGAAAAGTTGTCAGAATATTGATGTAGGTTGAAGATAAAATATACAAAAGGAAAAAATTGACAAGAAAAGAGGTTTGAAATGAGAGGTGTTGTGAAGATGTGAGGATAATAATGTTTGGAGTTACAGTATAGCAAAAAAGAAAGAGTAGAAAAAGATGTTTGAGAAATATTTGAGACAGATGTGAAAATATACGTAGTTTGAAGTCACAGTATGAAATATAAAAATGATCAGAATTAGGAGTTTAAAATGAGAAATATTGAAGGAAAAGATGAGAGGATAATAATGCAGTTTGAGATGACATTACAAAAGAAGCAAAAAAAATATGAAAAAAAGTTGAAATTGAGAAATGTTAAGAAGACAAAGTATGAAATAGAAAAAAATGATCAGAATTAGGAGTTTGAAATGAAATATATTGAAGGAAAAAATGTGAGGATAGTAGTTTGAGATGACAATATAAAAAAGAAAAAGAATATGAAAATAAGGTTTAAATTGAGAAATATTAAGAAGACAAAGTATAAAATATAAAATGTGATCAGAATTAGGAGTCTGAAATGAGAAATATAGAAGGAAAAGATGTGAGGATAATAATGCAGTTTGAAATGACATTATAAAGAAAGAAAAAAATACAAAAAAAAAAAAAAAAAGGTTTAAATTGAGAAGTGTTAAGAAGATACAGTACGAAATATAAAAATGATCGGAATTAGGAGTTTGAAATGAGAAATATTGAAGGAAAAGATGTGAGAATAAAAATGTAGTTTGAGATGACAATATGAAATAGAAAAAAATACCAGAAAAAAAGTTTGAATTGAAAAACATTGAAAGAAGTTACAAAAAATAAGAATGTAGTTTGAGATTACAATAAAACAAAAAGATATGAAGCAAGGTCATGTCAGGCAGTGTATGAGAGGCTTAGTGACATGACAAGACTGCAATCTACCCATCTATCTATCCACCAAGGAACACAGTATGAGAGTGAAAGTGACAGCAGTTTACCTATCTATCTATCTACTTCTCTATCTACCCCATCTACTTCTCTAGCTTTCAATGACATCTGAATAAAGAGACAGGCTACAGAAGAGGACACCCCACCTTTCCTCCTCCTCCTCCTCCACCTCTCCCTGTCCAAACACTCAAGTCATGCTTATTCAACTCCTCCTCCTCCTCCTCCTCCTCCTCCATTACCATCTTCAAGTTTGGTGAGTGCTCCTGTTTACTTTATTGTGTGTGTGTGTGTGTGTGTGTGTGTGTGTGTGTGTGTGTGTTTTGAAAAGCTGGTATATAGTATTGTATCTAACTATTATTTTAGTAGTAGTAGTAGTAGTAGTAGTAGTAGTAGTAGTAGTAGTAGTAGTAGTAGTAGTAGTTGTAGTTGTTGTTCAGAATGTGTATGTTTGTGTTGATCTTAGGTGAAAATTGTGTTCCTTTATTGCTGTCTCTATCAAATTAGCTTTTTTTTCTCTTTATTATTTTGTGTTTATTTATTTATATATTTTCTTTATTTGTGATCTGAAATTAGTTCTATATATTTTTCTTTCTTTGTTTTTCTGTGTAATTTTTTTTTTTGGCAATTTTCTTTTTCTTTTTCTTTCTCTTGTTTTATTTTTGGTGTGATTTCAAAATACATTACATATCAATCAGTCAGTCAGGCTCTCTCTCTCTCTCTCTCTCTCTCTCTCTGTTAGTTAAACCAGCTTATATTCATTCATTTATCAACCAATCTCTTTCTTTTTCCTTACTAAAACAACTGAAATCTATTAATCTCTCTCTCTCTCTCTCTCTCTCTCTCCCAGAACCATCCAACACACACACACACACACACACACACACACACACACACACACACACACACAGGTGGGCACAACTTTCAAAACACGCTGCACACTGGCTAAGTTTGGGCTATTGTTGTACCATGCAGGACTGACTCACCAAAACTCACCATTACATGCACTCCCAACTTTGTTCCCCCCCTCCTCTCTCTCTCTCTCTCTCTCTCTCTGGTTTTCTATTTATGTCAGTCTGTTTATCTGTTTATCTGTCTGTCTGTCTGTCTTTCTGTCACTGTCTATCTATCTATCTATCTATCTTATCTATCTATCTATCTGTCTGTCTGTCTGTCTGTCTGTCTGTTTGTCTTAATGTTGTCAAAAATCACACCAGAAATAATATGAGAGAGAGAGAGAGAGAGAGAGAGAGAGAGAGAGAGAGAGAGAGAGAGAGAGAGAGAGAGAGAGAGAGAGAGAGAGAGAGAGAGAGAGAGAGGTGATGTAGGTAGGCAGGTAGTAGTGTGTGAGGGGAGGGACGAGGTGATGAGGTTCATTAAGATAAGCTCTACCAGGTGCAGGAAAACCAATTGATTCTGTTAATTGGTATCACTAAATACCAGCATTTCTGACTATACTCAACTTAGGCAAGGCAAGGCAAGGCAAGGCAAGGCACAGAGGGAGAGAAGGAGAGAAGGAGACAGGAGGGAGAGAGGAGGGAGAGAGGGAGAAAGGGAGGAAAGGTTAGGTTAGGTTAGACTGGAGGAAGAAATGAGCAGAATATGATGAAGAAAAGCATAATAGGGAGGGAGGGAGGTATGGACAGAGGGAAGGGGGTTAAAGGAAGGGAAGGAGGGATAAAGGGAGGGAAGGTTAGGTTAGGTTAGACTGGAGGAAGAAATGGGCAGAATATGATGAAGAAAAGCATAATATCAAAGGAAAATAAGAAAGGAAGGAGAAAATATGGCAAGGCAGAGAGAGAGAGAGAGAGAGAGAGAGAGAGAGAGAGAGAGAGAGAGAGAGAGAGAGAGAGAGAGAGAGAGAGAGAGAGAGAGAGAGAGAGAGAGAGAGAGAGAAGAAGGATGGTAGGAAAGCCAGACATATGGAAGATAGAGAAAAATAGGAAAAGAAGGAGAAAAGTGAAAGAAATAGAGAGAAAGAAAGAATGATTGGTAGTGGTGGTGATGGTGGTAATAGTGGTGATGGTGATGGTAGTAGTGATGGCGGTGGTGGTGATGGTGGTGGTGGTGGTGTAATCTCACTCCACCAATACACTTTACAAGGTCTCACATAACAAGGTCACTTTTCAAGGCACACCAACACAGGACACCACCACCACCACCACCATTACTGTCATTATCATCATTAGCTTTTATTTTAGTGTGTGTGTGTGTGTGTGTGTGTGTGTGTGTGTGTGTGTGTGTGTGTGTGTGTGTGGGTAGGGAATATTATGTCAGTTAGTCATTTATTTATTTGAAATGTTGAGAAAGAACAAGTAAAATAGAGATGAATCAATGGAATAAGGTGACTAAATGAGCTGAGAAGTGAGATAAGTAAAAAAAAAGTAAATGAAACAAATATAAGATAAAGATGAATGTAAAGATAAATAAAACTTTATAGAAGATAGAAAAAAAATTGAAAAAAAAATTATAAGATAAAAGAAGGTAAAAAAAGAAAAAAAACTGAAAAAAATAAATAATACGGAAATGATAAAAAAAATGATTAGAAAATTAGAGAAAAACAAAGAAAAAAATAGAAAAATAAATAGAAAATAATAAAAGATAACTAGAAAAAAAAATCTGATAAATTAATAAAAGAAACAGAAAAATAAATAATAAAAAAATAATAAAAACATGATCAGAAAATTTTTAAAAAGATAAAAAGAAAGAAGAACCAGAAAAATTATTATTAAAAACATGTGCCATTACTTCTTCCCTCACCTCCTCACCTCCCCTCCCCTCACCTCCCTCACCTCACCTCACCTCACCTCACCTGACCCACTTCTCTCAGGCTCAGGTAAATGAAGTGACAGACAGACAGACAGACACATCTTGCGAAACATTTTAATGGTGGGACAGACTGAGATGTGACACTGAAGAGAGAGAGAGAGAGAGAGAGAGAGAGAGAGAGAGAGAGAGAGAGAGAGAGAGAGAGAGAGAGAGAGAGAGAGAGAGAGAGAATAGTGTTGTCTTTGCTAGTTAAAATGAGAAAATAAATAAAAAGTAATGAAAATAGGAAAGTAGAAAGAAAAAGCATGCAAATCTGACCTTACCTGACCTTATCGAGCAAAATAATTGAAAGAACATGAAGGAAAAGAAGGCAGAGAGTGAGAAAAAATAAAGAGAGAGAAAGTTGAAGAAAAGAAAGAATGGAAGGTGAAGAGAGAGAGAGAGAGAGAGAGAGAGAGAGAGAGAGAGAGAGAGAGAGAGAGAGAGAGAGAGAGAGAGAGAGAGAGAGAGAGAGAGAGAGAGATGAAAGAAAAAAAAAAGAAAGAGTTGAAGAAAAGAAAGATATTTAAAGTTGAACGAAAATGACACTTGAGGAAAGGAGAAAGAGAGAAATATGAACAAAAGGATGGAAGCTGAAAAAAAAAAGAGAATGAAAATTGACCAAAAAAAAAAAAAGAATGAATGAAAACTTGTAAAACGAAGAAAGAGTGGGAGTTGAAGAAGAAAGAGTGAAAATTGAAGAAAAAGAAAGACAATGAAAGTTGCAATAAAAAGAAAAGAAAAAGAAAGTTAGTGAGTTTCTAGATACAGTAATGTAATAAAATAGCTGGTATTTAAAAGAAAGAATATAAGAAATGTTGATTTATAGAAGGGAAAACATAGAACTGAGATGAAGAAAGAGATATCAACAGGAAAACTAATAAAAGAAATAGTTAGTGGGTTTCTGAATAGAGTAATGTAATAAAATAGCTGATATTTAAAAGAAGGAATATAAGAAATGTTGATTTATAGAAGGGAAAACATAGAACTGAGATGAAGAAAGAGATATCAACAGGAAAACCAATAAAAAAAGATAGTTAGTGGGTTTCTGAATAATGTGAAAGAAAAGTTGATATTTAAAAAAGAGAATAAAAGAAATGTTGTTGATTAATAAAAAGGGAAAAAAAAAGAAGTGCTAAAGAAAGAGATATCAGCAGAAAATAAATAAAAAATAGTGAATTTCTGAATAATGTGAAAAAAAAGTTGATATTTAAAAAGAGAATAAAAGAAGTGTTGTTGATTTATAAAAAAGGGAAAAGGAAGAACTGTGCTAAAGAATGAAATACCAGCAGAAAAATGGATAAAAATATGAATAAACAAAATAAATAGATAAAGAGTGTAATAGATAGAGATTAATTTTAATGACGAAACACATAAATTCTTTCTTTCCTAATAATCAACAACAATTCTTTTTTTTATCCATCAAAGAATCACATTACAATAAATAAAATAAAATAAATAAATAAATAAATAAATAAATAAATAAAGAGTAATATAGATAGAAACATATTTATTTTAATGATGACAAGTCTTAATCATTTCACAACCAGAGTTTTTTTTTTCCCTAAATGGTCACCAATAATGTTTTTTTTTAGAAATGCATATCTTTTTTTGTGCTGCAGATTGGTGACCCTCTCTCTCTCTCTCTCTCTCTCTCTCTCTCTCTCTCTCTCGCATTTGTTGTTTTTCTGCTTTTATCTTTCTCCTTTTCATTTTTTCCAGTTTTTTTCTGATTCACACTTATTTTTTCCACTCCTCTCTCTCTCTCTCTCTCTCTCTCTCTCTCTCTCTCTCTCTCTCTCTCTCTCTCTCTCTCTCTCTCTCTCTCATACACACAAACCTTCACTAGTTTAAGACAATAAGCCTAATTTCAATTTAAACCTTTCTTTACCTCACCTATTTCCTTGCATTTCCACACCACCACCACCACCACCACCACCACCACTACCCCTCTCTTTCTCTCTCAGCTAAAAACACCATCAAAATAAGAAAAGCACTCATAAACACAGCAGAGTATATAGAAGAGTGTTAAAGAGGACTTGGGGATAACCTTGAAATGAGGAGGAGGAGGAGGAGGAGGAGGAGGAGGAGGAGGAGGAGTAAAAGGAGAAGGAGGAGGAGGTTAGAGCAGCCTACCTACTTTACTCTCTCTCTCTCTCTCTCTCTCTCTCTCTCTCTCTCTTCCTGTCTCCTTTACTGGTTTCTCTCTTAATACTGAGGGAGGGAGTAACTCGGGAGCACTGGGCTGTTAATTAGGGCCAGCAAGGGTAATGGGCTCCTTGTGGCCTGCTTCATTAGGTGTATGTGTGTGTGTGTGTGTGTGTGTGTGTGTGTGTGTGTGTGTGTTATAGTTACATGTAGAAGGGAAATTAATTAGTCAGGGTGTTATATAAGAAGATAAGGAGAGAGGGACAGAGGGAGAGGGAGAGGGAGAGGGAGGGAGGGAGAGAGAGAGAGAGAGAGAGAGAGAGAGAGAGAGAGAGAGAGAGAGAGAGAGAGAGAGAGAGAGAGAGAGAGAGAGAAACAGATAAAAATTAGTGAAGATAAATGCAAATCAGAGAAAAAATTAGAAAGAAAAATGAAAAGAAGGAAAAGGAAAAGAAGAAAAAACAACAACAATGGCAGTAAAAACTTCAATAAAAGTGTCTGATAAACTAACAAACTTTATTTTTTAGGAGGAGGGGAAAGAGGGGAGAGAGAGAGAGAGAGAGAGAGAGAGAGAGAGAGAGAGAGAGAGAGAGAGAGAGAGAGAGAGAGAGAGAGATTTGGTAGATATAATGATAAATCTCTCTCTCTCTCTATGTGTGAGTGTGTGTGTATATGCTTGGTAGATACAATAATTAATCTCTCTCTCTCTCTCTCTCTCTCTCTCTCCTCTAAGTGTGTGTGTGTGTGGGGGGGGTTAATAGAAAGAAAAGTAGGTAAAAAAAAAAGATAAGTTGAAAATATACAAGTAAGGAGGCCTGTTTTGATGGCTTCCTGCACCAACCCTCACCACCTCACACTCAAAATAAATAAAAGAAAAAATAGACCAAATGAATAAAGAAATAGATAAGCAAATTTCACACAAGTACTGCCCCATGTAGGCCCTCACAGCCCCTCCCAACTCACTCATCAGGGAACAGAAGAACAAGTTGCAGCTAAGACTACTTTGGTTGGGTTGGGTTAAGGTTGGTTTAGTTAGGTAAGGTTAGTTTTCACCACAGTACATTAGATTAACTCTCTTCAGTACTGGGACACATTTTCACCTTGAGATTTAAGTACAATTAGACCATTTTATTGACATTAGTAAGGGTCTATGGAGGTCAGAGGATTAATGGCCACAGTCTTCACTATTTCAACCCCCCACATGAGTTTCAGAAGCTGTACAAAATCACCAGATAGTAAGCAGAGTGAATATGGAAACACATCATGCAACTGAAGGGGTTAAGCAGAAGGAAGAAACAGTAGAAAAATGATGAAGAAAATCATAAACACCAAAGAAGAATAAAAAAAAAACAAGGAAAAAATGATAAGCGAGACATTTCTTTTACTCCTACATCACCCCAAGCCATTACAGCATCTTGAGAGGGAGTGACAGATGGAGGAGAGGCAGTGAGGCAGTGAGGCAATAAGACAGTGAGGCAATGAGGCAGGTTAGCAGCACCCTCACTCCCCACCACTCACACCACTTAGCAGAGGCAGGTGAGGGACAGAAGGTAAGTGCTCCTATTGACTCACATTACCTCTGCTTAATTAGTGAAGCCAAGCAGGGAGGTGTGAGTTGAGCTGCAGGTTAACGAAGCCTTCCTGCACACCTGCGCCTCAACTCGACTCAACTCACTGATACAAAAGCACGAAGAGAAGGAGGAGGAGGAGGAGGACGAGGAGGAGGAAAAAGACAGGATAGATTGAAAGAAAGATAAGAGAGAGAGAGAGAGAGAGAGAGAGAGAGAGAGAGAGAGAGAGAGAGAGAGAGAGAGAGAGAGAGAGAGAGAGAGAGGATAAAGGAACATGCAAGGGTGGAAAAAAAGAGAGCGAGAGGAAGAGGATAGATTACAATAAAAGGAAGGGATGAAGAGGAGTGTAAGAGGAGAAGGGAAGATAAGATAGAATATAAAAAATAATGAGGATGAAAAAAGAGAGCAGAGAGGGAAGCCACAGGGGAGGAGAAAAGAGATAAAAAAGAGTTATGAGAGATGAAATGATGCTGGAAGAGGAGGAAGAAGAAGAGGAAGAGAAGGGAAATTATTAAAGGATATATAGAGAGAAGTGAAGGAAGGAGAAAGAAAGAGGTGAAAGATGAGGAGAGGAGGAGAGAAAGAGAGAGAGAAAATAACCATAGGGAAGACGATAAGTGAGAGAATGAATGAGAAGTAAAGAGAGGAGATAAAGAAGAAAAATAAAAATAAACCTACATCCCATCATTATTTTATGCTCTCTAGACGGGAGGAAAGAGAAAATGGGTGACGAGCAAAGAGTCAGCAATGAGAGTGTTGGTGGTGTGAGTGTGAAGCTTTACAGTGTGTGGAGGAATGACGGGTGGAAAGACACAGGCATTGTTCATAGAAAGTGCCATGTGTGGGTCTGACGGCTGCCTCACCATCACTTTCTCACCATTCCTCACTGCCTCACCATCACTTACTCACCAATCCTCACTCTTTCACTCATTCTCTCATTCCTTCACCAACCCTCACTGTCTCACCATCCCTCACTCCCTCACCAGCACTTACTCATTCACTCTCTCACTCCTTCATTCTCTCATTGCCTCATCAACTCACACTGTCTCACCAACCCTCACTCCTTCACTAAAACCCACGCTGCTTCACCATCACTCACTCCCTCACTGCCTCACCAACCCACACTGCCTCACCATTACTTGCTCCATCACCTCACTGCTTCACCAACCAACACTGCCTCACCATCACTAACTCTCTCTCTCTCTCTCTCTCTCTCTCTCTCTCACACACACACACACAGGAAAGCAATGATGGAGATGTGAAGGGAAAGGAAGGAAATGGTGATAAATTTAGGACTATTGGTAGAAGAAAGATGCAAAGATTATGTAGAATTGTAGGGAGAGATTTAAGTAGATGGAACATTTGCGATAGAGAGAAAGAAAAGGGATATAAGTAAGAGAGAAAACTAAATACACACACACACACACACACACACACACACACACACACACACACACACACACACACAGATGAGGGGAAATAACTGATAAAACTCGACCTATGTACACACAAACACACACACACACACACACAAAAAAGAAAGAAAAATTAGACACACACACACACACACACACACATCTAGGAAAACACCACATAACTCACCTCAACTTGACATTAGCACAAGAAAAAACAAAAGAAAAAGAGAGAAAACGAAAAAAGAAGAAGAGAGAGATGACAAAAAAAAAAAAAGAGAAGAGAGAAAGAAAGAGAGAAAAATTAAAAAAAGACATGTAGTACCACCTGGCCAGCCTCACCTGAACTCCACATAGGCTCCCACCAGCACTGCCGCCATGAAGTCCCCGGAGAGGTCGTCATTCTCGCCAGACACAAGCAACACGCCCTCGCCTCCCTCCGGCTTGAACTCCAGGGTCAGCTGCACGTCTCGGTAAGCCTCCCGCAGCGGCGAAAACCCGACCCAGGATGACCCATGGAACCGAGCCGTCTCTATGTGCACGCCTGGAGAGAGAGAGAGAGAGAGAGAGAGAGGGAAAGTTTTAATTGACGACCGAGATAAGAATGCATTGAGACACACAACACTACAATCTCACACTGACTCAGACTCGTATTCTCAAACTCTTCTGTGCTTCGCCTCCACTCTTTCAAAAGGCTTTATTTAAAATGACACGCGTTTTTTCTAAGGAGTTTTTACGGTTCTAGAGGCAGAGTGACAAGATTTCTACATTATTAACAGGCGAAACACTCTTGAAAACCACGCTAATCATCTCCGTGGCCTTGAAAAACAGTCGTGGCGAGAGCAGAGCGTATCTTCTGAATAAAAACCTTACCCATATTTACAAACGCCTTCCTTCTCACCAAGGCCACAGGGACAACTAACCGGGTTTTCAAGACAGTTTCTCCTTTAAATCAACTAGAAATCTTGGCAATCTATCACCAGAACCATAAAAATACTCTAAAAAACACGAATATCTTCATCTGGAGCCTTTGGAAAGCAGTGATGGTGAGAGAGCAAAGCGTTTCAGAGGACAGTCAGCAGAAAGGAGTTGATAAAACGAAAAACTGTCTGGAATAGCGGTATGAGTGGAAGGAACACCCCATACATGTGAAGCGTCCTCCATACATGGCTGGGTAAGGCCCCTGAACAGAGCCAGCCGCTGCAGGAGAGAGAGAGAGAGAGAGAGAGTATGGTGGTGTTATAAAGATGAAGGGGAAGAGAGAATGCTGTGTTGTTAGATGGAAGAGGAGGAGGAGGAGGAGGAGGAGGGGATCTGAAGTGTAGTTAAGTGGAGGAGAATGGAGGAGGGAACGTTATATAAGGCTCCCGAGAGATTAGAAGAAAAATAATAGAGAAGGTGGTGGAGACAGGATGTAGGTGGATGCAGGCGTGTGTAGGACAGAGTGGAGGAGTGAAGGAGTGTAGGAAGGTGTAGGAGGATGTGCAGGCGTGTAGGAGGGTGTGGAGATGCAAAGATTAAAATTATATAGAATTATAGGGAGAGATTTAAGTAGACGGGACAATTAGAGATAGAGAAAAAAGGATATGAATAAGAGAAAGAGTAAACACACACACACACACACACACACACACACACACACACACACACACACGGATGGAGAGGCGTAGGAAGGTGTGAAATAGGAGCAAAATACCAGAAAATAAGAAGAATCAGGTAAAAATAAAGAAGATTAGGTAAAGTTGATTATGTAAAGAAAGAGAAATGCTAAACAAATTAATAAGTTTCCGCGTAGGATTTAAATGAAACAAAAGAATAGTGTGTGTGTGTGTGTGTGTGTGTGTGTGTGTGTGTGTGAAAGAGCGGCACTGGCTTAGG
>NC_059285.1:13103777-13106277 GCF_017591435.1 Portunus trituberculatus
CCCAGCCCTCCAGTTCAGCCTCTCTCTCTCTCTCTCTCTCTCTCTCTCTCTTTTCGCTTCACTTCATTTTGCTCTTCACACACACACACACACACACACACACACACACACACACACACACACACACACTCTCTCTCTCTCTCTGCTTTTGTGCTTATCGGTTTTATCTCCTTTGTTTTGATTCCATTTTCTTTCTTTCTCTCTCTCTCTTTTCATCCAGCTATACTATCCTCCTCCTCCTCCTCCTCCTCCTCCTCCTCCTCCTCCTCCTCCTCCTCCTCCTCCTCCTCCTCAACCTTATCCAACCACCTCATCTTTGCTCTAATCCACTAAAAATTATGCCTATTCTACCTATCCACCTTCTGTTCTATCCACCTTCTATCCCTTCCACTATAAACTCTTATCCCACCCCTATCCATCTTCTTCATCCATCATCACCTATTCTATCCACCTCCAGTTCTATCTACCCATCTTCTCTTCTATCCTATACCACTATCCACCCATCTATTTACCATTGCCACCTATTCTATCCACCTTCAGCTGTATCTACCCATCTTCCTTTCCCCTATATACAACTATCTACCCATCTATCCACCGTCAGTTCTATCTATCTATCCTATCTTCCATCCTGCATCACGTCTATCCATCTATCTACCTTTATCACCTATTCTATCCACCTTCACCTCTTTCTATCCATCTTACCTTGCACTATACACCCCTATCTATTTATCCATTACCCTTTACCCATTCTATCCACCTTCAGCTCTATCTATCCATCTTACCTTCCACTATATGCGCCACTCACCCCTATTCCACACTCCCAAAAGCTTAGGTTAGGTTAGGTAAGGCTAGGTTTACCCATTACCCACCATAGTTTAGGTTAGGTAAGGTTACTCATTTGCCCATCATAGAAATTAGGTTACGTTAGGTTAGGTAAGGTAAGGTTATGTTTGGTTAGGTTACGTTAGGTTAGGCTAGGTTAGGTTAGGTTAGCTTGGGTTAAGTTTCCCGTCACCCACCAAGGAAGTGAGGTTAGGTCGGGTTAGGTTAGGTTAGGTAAAGTTCAGTTCCCCATCACCCACCATGGAAGTGAGGCTCTGCGTGGCTCTCAGATTGGGCAGCGCTGACGGCACTTTCTGTTCCAGGTTGGGCCCGGGCGAGGTCAGGTAGCGCCCCTCCAGCTCCTGCAGGATGGCCGGGTCAAAGTCCTCCTGCTGCAGGCCGTCCCGGAGCATCTTATACCTGCGGTGAGTAGGAGGAGGAGGAGGAGGAGGAGGAGGAGGAGGAGGAGGAGGAGGAGGAGGAGGAGGAGGAGGAGGAGGAGGAGGAGAAGGTGGTGGTGGTGGTGGTGTTGAGGGAAATGTAATACCTGTAGAAAGCGAAAGAGGAGAAAGTGGGTTATTTATAGGAGGGGGAGGAGGAGGAGGAGGAGGAGGAGGAGGAGGAGGAGGAGGAGGAGGAGGAGGAGAAGGAGGAGGAGGAGAAGGAGGAGGAGGAGGAATAAGAAAAATACGTATAGAAGACAAAGACAGAGAGAGAGAGAGAGAGAGAGAGAGAGAGAGAGAGAGAGAGAGAGAGAGAGAGAGAGAGAGAGAGAGAGAGAGAGATAATGACTATGTAGAAGGAAAAAAGATGAATGGGCGTGGAAAAAAGTGTCTGTTAGAAGCTGTGGGCGTGCAATAAAGAAGCAAATGACCTCGGGGCGTGAAGAAAGTATAAAAAATATAGACGTGGGCGTGATAAAGTGAATGAACTGAACCGTGAGTGTGTAAAATAAAGGACAAGTGATAATGGGCGTGAGAAAGAGAGTTAATAAAAGACGTGGGCGTGAAGAGAGAGATAATAATAATAAAAATAGACGTAAGAAAAAGGAGTAAAATAACCGTGGGCGTGAAAAAAGATGATAGTGGGCGTGAGAAATGAGGAAGTTAAGTTACCGTGGGCGTGGGAGAGGATGATGGTGATAGTGGTGGTGGCGGTGGTGGTGATGGTGGACAGAGGTGAAGTGGAGGGGGGTGGGGGAGAGGTGTAGAGGGAGTAATATAGTCATGGGCGTGGAGAAGCAGGTAACTTTATTAATTAGGGGCAATGAAGGTGTGCGCTACAAACACTACACCTGTTTATTTCATCAATGGGCGTTAGTGCACACACACACACACACACACACACACACACACACACACACACACACACACACACACACATAATAATAATAAAGAAAAATAAATAAAACCATAAAAAAAAGAAAGTAAAAATATCACAAATAAAAAAAAAAAAAATAGAAAAGAAGGAAAAAGAATGGAAAAAAAAGAGGAGAGAAAATATCAATTAGAGAAAAATGGAAAGAAATGAAAGAAAAGAGAAAGATAAAAGAAGAAAAAAATACAAAAACAATGAAAAGAAATAAAACTATCGCCCATACAAAGAAAACGATGGAAAAAAGAGAAAGAAAATGGAGGAAGAGAGATGTATTAGGAGATGCGTGTCCAAATATCATGAA
>NC_059285.1:13141277-13146277 GCF_017591435.1 Portunus trituberculatus
AGCAGCAGCAGCAGTGGCAGGTGCAGCAGCAGTGGTGGCAGTGGCAGCAGTGGTGCAGCAGCAGTGGTGGTGGTGGTGGTGGTGGTGCAGCAGCAGTGGTGGTGGTGCAGCAGCAGCAGTGGTGGTGGTGGTGTAGTGGTGGCAGCAGTGGCAGCAGCAGTGGTAGTAGTAGTAGTAGCAGCAGTAGTAGTGTAGTAGTAGTAGTAGCAGTAGTAGTAGTAGTAATTATTGTTGTAGTTGTTGTTGTTGCCGTCATAACAGTACAAGAATTATTACTGCCATCATCATCAACATAATCATTAGCATTCCACCACCACCACCACCACCACCACCACCTAGGCTCTTTACCACAAACAACGGGTTATTAGTTACAAATTAGCCGTGGTTAATGTGAGGTTAAATAGAGGAGTGGGAGAGGAGGGAAGAGGGAGAGGAGAGGGAGAGGGAGAGGGAGAGGGAGAAGAGAGAGGCTGTACTATTCATTAAAAGGGAACCCCATCCCCTCCCTCTCTCTCTCTCTCTCTCTCTCTCTCTCTCTGTGTGTGTGTGTGTGTGTGTGTGTGTGTGTGTGTGTGTGTGTGTGTGTGTGTGTGTGTGTGTGTGTGTGTGTGTGTGTGGTGAAGCTGCGGTGCCTTTGGGTGAGTGAAGAGTGCAGAGGAGGAGGAGGAGGAGGAGGAGGAGGAGGAGGAGAGCTAGCGTGCGTGCTTGAGTGTGCTCTAGGTCAGAATGAGAGAGAGAGAGAGAGAGAGAGAGAGAGAGAGAGAGAGAGAGAGAGAGAGAGAGAGAGAGAGAGAGAGAGAGAGAGATCAGTGAATGCCTAAATGAAAAATAAAAATAAATAAATAAGACAAAATAAATAAGTGAATGAATGAGTAAATGAAAGAATGAAAGAAAGGATGAATGAAAGAATGAAAGAATGAATGAGTGAATGAATGAATGAATGAGTGAGTGAAAGAATGAATGAACAACACAAAACTCCCTGAAACGTGTAAAAGAAAAATATTAATAATCACTTTAACTTTTCTTTTACTTTTTCATTTACTAGTCGAACTGAAAACACACACACACACACACACACACACACACACACACACACACACACACACACACACACACACGAAGGTTTTAAATTGCACGTAACTTCATTTCATTTGCTTTCTAAAACTTATGTATTTAATTTTGAGTGTGTGTGTGTGTGTGTGTGTGTGTGTGTGTGTGTGTGTGTGTGTGTGTGTGTGTGTGTGTGTGTGTGTGTGTCTTCATTAATGAGAACAATTTGATAACACGACCTCTCTCTCTCTCTCTCTCTCTCTCTCTCTCTCTCTCTCTCTCTCTCTCTCTCTCTCTCTCCTTGCCTGACTCTTTTTCTATTTCTTTTACCCTGAAAAAAAATTGCCTCCTCCTCCTCCTCCTCCTCCTCCTCCTCCTCTTCCTTTCCATTTCCTTCTCTCTTATTCATCCTTTCCTTTTCACTTGTCTTCCTCCTCCTTCTCTTCCCGTTTTGTCTTATTTCTTTTTCTTCTTATCTTTTTCTTTTCTACATCTTTTCTTTCTTCTTATATTTATTTGTAGTTCCATTTTTATCAACTACTTTCCTTCCTCCGTTTCTAAAATATTCAATTATTTTTTTCATATTTTCTCTCTGTTTTCATTTATATCGACTTATTTATTCCTTTTCCCTTATTTATTGATTTTTTATTCTTTTTCTTTTGTATTTCTATCATTTTTTCCGTTCCTGCAATTTATTTTCCTTCTATTTTCTCAATTTTCACTGTCTTTTATCTCCTCCTTTTATTCCCCTTTCGTCTTTCTCTATTCGTTAACTTACCTACATTATCATTCTCTCTCTCTCTCTCATCCCCTTTTTTTTTCAATTAATTCTCTCCCCTCCTTCACGTTACCCACACCCATTATTCCCCCTCTTCTATTCATTTACAAGCCCTTCCCCTATTATCTTTTATCCCTGAGTCCCATCATTTTCCCCATCCCCATCATCCTTCCCTCTTCACGGCCTCCCATCAACGTGAAAGAAGTCCAGTCCCAAAGAGGCTCTACGCGGGATTCGAACCCACGACCTGAAGATTGTGAGGCGACCACGCTAACCACTGCACCACCACCACCACTACCACCACCACCACCACCAGCGGACCAAATTTGAATGCCCAACCTGGCTTTGTTCCTATGTTTGTCTGTCTGTGTGTATGTGTATCTCTCTCTCTCTCTCTCTCTCTCTCTCTCTCTCTCTCTCTCTCTCTCTCTCTCTCTCCATGACATCTGTGTATGTGGATAAAAACAATGACGGAATGATTGACAGGAGGGAAAGAGAGAAAGACAAAGGCTGGGTATCCCTTCTTTTAATAACAGAACACCCCCCACCACCTCCTCCTCCTCCTCCTCCTCCTCCTCCTCCTCCTCCTCCTCCTCCTCCTCCTCCTCCTCCTCCTCCTCCTCCTCCTCCTCCTCCTCCTCCTCCTCCCCCAATTCACTGTGTTATGTTGGCAACGCACTGATAGGAAGATTGGCAGGAAAGAGAGAGAGAGAGAGAGAGAGAGAGAGAGAGAGAGAGAGAGAGAGAGAGAGAGAGAGAGAGAGAGAGAGAGAGAGAGAGGATAGTATTATTTGAAAAAAAAAAATCCTTTGAAACATTGGCGGTGCAGTGTGAAGGCCAAAAGGTGAGCCGCTGATGTCTAAGCCGTACTCCGCTGGTCATTATCGTACTCAGGCAACCTCGTACCAGGAATACTTAGCAGTGTTAATAATGCACACAGGCGGCATTTACTATTTCATCATTTCATAACAAGCAAAAAAAATAATAAAAAAAAAAAAAAATAAAATGAATAAATAAAAAAAATAATAATTAGGTGTATATATTTATTAATGCATCTTCTACTGCTGCGTGTGTGCGTGTGTGTGTGTGTGTGTGTGTGTGTATTATTAACATTGATAAGAATATGTATGCTTTAAGTATGGTTAATATTATACGTGCACAGGAAGCAATAACTATCTCATCCCTTGAAATTAAATACAATGACTGTATTTATCAGTGTATTTCAAAATGTTTTCTGTGTATATTACGTATTGACCATCTCTATACCAGGACGCGTTTTCATTATCTACTCTGCTTACTATTTGGTGATATTTTTTTTTTTACTGCTTCAAAACTTACGTCGGGGGATTAAAATTGTGAAGACTGGACCATTAATCTTCTGCCCTCCGTAAAGCCTTCCTAATGTAAATAAAATGGTCTAATCGTAACCAAAACTCATGATAATAATGCGTCTCAGTACTGAAGGGTTAATAATGATAAGTATTCCTACACCCTGCATGTTTTACGCTTCAGAAACATCACAATTAACAACGCACGCAGGCAACATTAATTATTCCACATCTAAAATAAAAAAAAAAAAACACAACAAGCAGGAATTTCCATCGTTACATTCACTGCTTATCATTAGCAGCGATGCACGGGTTACTAACACTTCACTGGGACACATTTCTACCTTGTGTTTTGTGTATTAACCATTTCATTGACATTAGGAAAGGTCAATGTAGGTCAGATGATTAATGGCCACAGTCTTCATTATTTTAATCCCTTCAGTATTGGGACACATTTTTACCTTGAGTTTTGTGTACCGTTAGACCATTTTGTTGACATTAGAAAAGGTCTATGGAGGTCAGAAGATTAATGGCCACAGTCTTCACTATTTTAATCCCTTCAGTACTGGGACACATTTTTACCTTGAGTTTTACGTATTATACCATTCTATTAACATTAGGAAAGGTCTATGGGGGTCAGAAGATTAATGGCCAGTCTTCACTATTTTAATTCCCACATGAGTTTCTGAAGCTGTAGAAAATCACCAAGTATTAAGTAGAAGGAATATGAAGATGTGTCATAGTACTCAAGGGATTAATAACATACAAAACAACCAATACTTATTATCATATCGAAAACTCAAAACTTTATCTTCATCTGCATCCACCACAGCTTTTGAATCCCTCCTTCAGTACCATGCCGCGTTTTCATATTCATTCTGGTTACTATTTAGCGATTTTATACAGCTTCAGAAACTTATGTGGGGGGGATTAAAACAGTGAAGACTCTGGCCATTAATATTTTAACCTTCACAGACCCTTCCTAATGCAAATAAAATCGTTTAGTCATACCCAAAAGTCATGGTAAAAATGCGTCTCTTTATTGAAGGAGTTAAGAATGAATTATTAACCCTTTAGTACTGGGACGCATTTTCACCATGAGTTCTGGGTGTGACTAGAAGATTTTATTGACATTAAGAAGAATTTATGGCGGCCAGAAGGTTTAAGGTACACAGTCTCCACTATTTGAATCCTCACATGAGTTTCTGAAGCTGTATAAAATCACCTAATAGTAGCCTGAATAAATATAAAGACTTGTCATGGTAGAGAAAGAGTTAGCAATGGTAAATATTCGTAAAACACCTCATAAGCACTGGCTGGAACGCAATGTTGACAGAGAGAGAGAGTGCCAAAGTACGATAATGCAGCTTTCAAGAAGGTGTCAGAGTACAATGATGCAGCTTTCAGTCCCCTTAGTCAGCAACACACACGTCACGCAGGTGGGGAGAGGCGCGTGAGGGAAGGCCAGGGGAAGAGTCTGATGAGGGAATTAAACCTAACGTGGAAATTGCTATAAAAAAAAAAGGAGGGTAAGGAAAAGTAAGGTAAGTGAAGGAAGGGTTGGTATGTGATAATGTACAAGGGAACTAACAACTAATGGCGAGTTTAAAAAAGAGAAAAAGGGAAGATGTAAGTTCAAAATGAGAAAAAACTACGAAGATTCACTTGAGGGAACTAAACTTAAACGTGAACATTGCTACAAAAAACGAAGGTAAGGAAAAGTAAGCTAAGAGAAGGAAGATTTGATATATGAGTTTAAAAATTAGAAAAAGGGAAGATGTAAGTTAAAATGAGAAAAAGCTAAGAAAATTCACTTGATGGAACTTAAACGTGAAAATTGCTAT
>NC_059285.1:13151277-13153777 GCF_017591435.1 Portunus trituberculatus
CACACACACACACACAGGGCACCATTACATATATAGCAGAATCTGGCGGCTGTTACCAGTAGAGGTCCTTATTAAACCTTGTGGTGGTGGTGGTGGTGGTGGTGGTGGCATGACTCGCCTTGCACGCTTCACTCTGTTATTACTTGCCCCACCACCACCACCACCACCACCACCACCACCACTGCTCGTCAACCTTTCTGTCCTGTGACGCCGCGACCTACACATGAATTATACAGACAAATAAAGTAAGTGAAGAAAGAGTAATGAAGTGAAGATATTAATACACAAACATGAGGGAAATAAAAAGTTTAGTTAAATATAAGTATAAATGGAAGTGTATGAGAGAGAGAGAGAGAGAGAGAGAGAGAGAGAGAGAGAGAGAGAGAGAGAGAGAGAGAGAGAGAGAGAGAGAGAGAGAGAGAGAGACTTATGGGTCAAATGTTAAAAAAAATTAACTTTAATACATTTATATAAAAAGAAAATGTACCCAAACACTTCTCCTTCCATTACCTTTTTTTTTTATTTACTATTCTTTCATTCACACACACACACACACACACACACACACACACACACACACACACACACACACACACACACACACACACACACATTTTTCTCGTCGTGTCGTGTATATACTTTACTATGAATTCATTTCTATCACATTTCCACGAGTCTGTTTTTGTCAGTCATTTTTTTTTTTCATATTCGCTTATTTACATGTACAATTCCTTTACTGCATGGAGGGACAACACCAATCAGGAGTCTTTGTGGAATGACGAGTTATGTAGAGACAGTGGACACAATTTGAACTGGTCCATAAGTCACAATTTTACAAGGACTGGCAAAAAGGAAATTAATGGACTCTGATATTAGAACGAAAAGAGAAGAAATTAATTAGTCTTTGCATACTCAATTCATTTCTTCCTTGTTGCTGTTCTTACTTACTTTATTTATTCAGTTACTTTCAAGCACTCGCCTTTTTTTTTTTTTTTTACCTCACGCATTTTTACCTTGATTTTTAGGTGTGATTAGACGATTTTATTGACATTAGGAAGGGTCTATGGGGGGTCAGAAGATTAATGGCCACAGTCTTCACTATCTTAACAAAGGAACAATTAATTTAACTATAGAACTCCTCGCTACAAGAAATAAAAAATATAATCAAAACAACAACACTGCTTTATCATTGCTATTTTTATGTATTAATTTATTTACTTAATTTTTGAGAGAGAGAGAGAGAGAGAGAGAGAGAGAGAGAGAGAGAGAGAGAGAGAGAGAGAGAAATCAGGTTAGGAGAGTGGGAAGACATATATTGGAGAGAAGGGAGGAAGAGAAAGAGAAGTGAAGGAGAGGGAAAGGAGAAGGAGAGAGAGAGAGAGAGAGAGAGAGAGAGAGAGAGAGAGAGAGAGAGAGAGAGAGAGAGAGAGAGAGAGAGAGAGAGACCACCATCCCCGTGCCTACACCTCTTGGCTACAAAAGTCATTTATTTAGAGGACAACAAGGAGATAAAATGAGGCAATTGTCCTAATTTGTCCCTTAATCACTCCTTAATGACGCTGAAACATGAACAGCCCTTGAATACACCTCATTACTTCCTCCTCTCTCCATTCTCAATTTTATTCGCCCTTCCCGTCCTCTCTCTCTCTCTCTCTCTCTCTCTCTCTCTCTCTCTCTCTCTCTCTCCACCTTCACTTCATTAGCTAATAAGAAAAGAAGAAGAAGAAGAAGAAGAAGAAGAAGATGATGATGATGAAGAAGGATAAAAAATAAAGAAATGGTTACAAAATCAAATTCTCTTCTCTTTTACCTCCTCCTCCTCCTTCTCCTCCTCCTCCTCCTCCTCCTCCTCCTCCTCCTCCTCCTCCTCCTCCTCCTCCTCATCCCCTTAATGCATTTACATCCATTAGACATTTTTCCCAGCCATCCATCACCGCTCTTCGTCTACTACATCACTCACTCACCCACCCACTCACTCACTCACTCACTCACTCACTCACTCACTCATCCCACTCACTCACTCAGTCATCCACTCACACTCACCCACTCAACTACTACACTACTCTCACCACTCTTGTCTTTCTCACTCCCACGAAACTGTAAGGAGGAGGAGGAGGAGGAGGAGGAGGAGGAGGAGGAGGAGGAGGAGGAGGAGTTACTTGGAAGAAAAGTATTTGCCTGATGTTTTTACTCTCTCTCTCTCTCTCTCTCTCTCTCTCTCTCTCTCTCTCTCTCTCTCTCTCTCTCTTCATCTCTCCTCCTTCCTTACTCATAATGTCATTAGCATATCTTCTCTCTCTCTCTCTCTCTCTCTCTCTCTCTCTCTCTCTCTCATCTCTCTCTAGCTCCAGTCTCTCTCTCTCTCTCTCTCTCTCTCTCTCTCTCTCTCTCTCTCTCTCTCTCTCTCTCTCTCTCTCTCTCTCCTTCAAAATATACAACATTTTTTTCCTTTTTCAAAGTAGAACATTAGGAGGTTTGAGTCTCAAGGTTTTCATTTTCT
>NC_059285.1:13198777-13203777 GCF_017591435.1 Portunus trituberculatus
AGGTTTGTGGGTAAGCAGAAGGACAGACAGATAGACAGAAAGGCAGATTGATAGAAAGGTGATTAAATAGATGGTTGAATTGATGGATAGGTAGAAAGACAGACACATAGATAGATAGATAGACAGAGAGAGAGAGAGAGAGAGAGAGAGAGAGAGAGAGAGAGAGAGAGAGAGAGAGAGAGAGAGAGAGAGAGAGAAGTTAATAGATGGACCCCTAAATAACTGTAATGTAATAGATTTCATAAGAACAGTAGATAAACTAATAAAGATAAATAGATTGACAAACATATAGATAGATAGACAGAGACAGAAAGACGGTAAAAAATGCAAATTCTAAACAACCTCTCTCTCTCTCTCTCTCTCTCTCTCTCTCTCTCTCTCTACTTTTATCCTCCCCTCTCCTCCATGTTCTCTGCTTTCCTCATTTTCACTCCCCACTCATCCTGCCTCCGTCCCTCCCTTCTCTCCCTCTCTCTCTCTCTCACCCTCCCATGCTCTCCCTCCACTCTCCCTGCCTCTCCCGTCCCCTCAATCCTCTCCCCTTTCCTGTAACGCTTATTTCTTGTAGATGAGACGAGAGGGGATGGGGTTACAGTGTGTGTGTGTGTGTGTGTGTGTGTGTGTGTGTGTGTGTGTGTGTGTGTGTGTGTGTGTGCTTGTACCCTTTTCCCTCTTGCCTTTCGTTTTGTCTCCTATTTTTACTTCACCTAATTTGTCCTTATTTCTTCTAACTTAACCTAATCTTACGTAACTTAATCTAAGCCAACCTCAAATTAACCTAACCTAACCTAGCTTTCTGTTAACCTTTGCTAATTTGTCCTAGTGCCTCTTAACCTTACCTAACCTAACCTTACCGTTAATTAACCTAACCTTACCTATCTTTCTGTTAACCTTAGCTAATTTATCCTAGCGCCCCTTAAAATATCCTAACCTACCTTTAATTAACCAAGCATAACCTATCTTTCTGTTAACCTTACCTGATATAACCTATAGTGTCTCTTTACCTAACCTTACCTCACCTCACCTTGCCTCACCCAAGTCCACTATACCACTAAGGAAAAAGATAATAAATAAAACGAACATAGAAAATAGTCACGGCAAAACATATATTACCGAAAAACACCAAAAATTTATATAACCTCACCCAAACATAAAAATAAATACACAAATAAAAAAAAATAAAAAAACTCCCCTTAACAACTCAAACCACATGAATTCCCAAAGCAGGAAGTCAAACCAACACTAAAGAGTAATAACAGTAAGATTAGCGGCCGACGATCAAAGCTGGGAGGAGAGAGAGAGAGAGAGAGAGAGTAAATAGAAGATGGTGTTATGATATGCAGCACGTCTGGCAGCGCGGCACCACTCCACCACCACCACCACCGCTACCGCCAGGCCTCTCTCTCCATCCGGGTTAGGCGAGACCGCAGGCTGTGCTCAAGTGACTATTATTTCGCCCCCCTAGACCTCCTGCCGCCGCTGCTAGACACGCTGGACTAGTATTGGGGCTCAGTTAAGTCTCAAATGAAGGCCAGGCGACGGAGCGAAGAGAGAAATGAATGCAGGGAGGATGAAAACAGTAGAAGTCCATAGAATATTGTGTTTTCAATCTCCAATCTTGTTAACGTGAATAAGAGTGTCTAATTGACTATGGTTGGTTATGTAATGCCTCAAATAAAGGTTAGGTGAGGAAATGGAGTAGAGAAATGGTGGCAGAGAGGATGAAAACAGTTAGAAGTCCATGGAATATTGTGCGTTTTCAATTTCTGATCTTGTTAACATCGATAAGAGTTACTAATTGACTATTGTTGGTAGCGTAATGTCTCAAATGAAGGCCAGGCGACGGAGCGAAGAGAGAGAGAAATGCATGCAGGGAGGATGAAAACATTAGAAGTCCATGGAATCTTGTGTTTTCAATCTCCAATCTTGTTAACGTCAATAAGAGTTTCTAAGTGATTATGGGTGGTTATGTAATGCCTCAAGTAAAGGTTAGGCGAAGGAATGGAGAAGAGAAATAGACGCAGAGAGGATGAAAACAGTTAGAAATCCACGGAATATTGTGTGTTTTCAATCTCCAATCTTGTTAACGTCAATAAGAGATTCTAGTTTGACCATGTGTCGTTGCATAATGCCTCAAATGAAGGTCAATCAACGGAATGGAGTAGAGAAATGGACGCAGAGAGGATGAAAACAGTACACGTTTATCTCATCTTCTATCTTTTGTCAATCTCCCTCAGCTATATCAAAATTAAAGGTTTCTGGTTAATTACTAATGTTATACAATATCTGAGCCACTCAAAATATACACCACACAACGAAGAGGAAGAAAATGGACACAGTGGATTAAAATTGTACACACACACGTTTATCTAATCTCCACTTTTCACAATCTCAGCTCTTATCAGCGTCAATACTAAAGGTTTCTGGTTAATCACTAAAGCTATATGTCTGAACTACTCAAACATCACACAACAAAGAGAAAGACAGAGAAACGGACGAAGAGTGGATTAAAACTGTACACACACACACGTCTATCTAATCTTCCTCTTCACATCCTCAACTCTAATCACCATCAAAATTAATAGTTCCTGCTTGATTACTAATGCTATATGTCTGAGCTACTCAAACATCACACAACGAAGAGAAAGACAGAGAAACGGACGAAGAGTGGATTAAAACTGTACACACACACACATCTATCTAATCTTCCTCTTCACATCCTCTACTCGTATCAAAGTCAAAATTAATAGTTCCTGCTTGATTACTAATGCTATGTCTGAGCTATTCAAACACTACACAACGGAGAGAAAGACTGAGAAACGGACGAATAGTGGATTAAAACTGTGCACACACATCTATCTAATCTTCCTCTTCACATCCTCTACTCTTATCACAGTCAAAATGAGTTCCTAGTCAACTAATGAAGCTCTGCAATGCCTGTATCGTTTCAAATTAAGATAACACGACGGAGGGGAAGAGAGAATTGTACGCGGAATATGTACACGTCTATCTAATTTTCTCTTTTTTTACAATCTCTACTCTTATCAACGTTGAAATGAGTCTCTGGTGAATTATTAAGGCGGTGTTATGTCCGTGCCACTCAAAATGAAGGTTAAGTGACGGAAAGGGAAGGGAGAAACGGATGCAGGATTGATTAAAGAAGTACATTGCTATCGATTTTAATTATTTCCCTCTCTATTTTTTAATCTCTTCCGTCATTAATGTTAAAGCGAGTTTCTAGTGAATCATTATGGGTGTTATGTCTCAGATAATGGTTACTCAGCAGATGGGAAGAGAGAAAAGATTAATTAACTCCTTCAGTACTATGACCACGTACCATATGTGACCAATAATCAAATGAAAATAGGAAATCTGAAATATGCAAACAAGTTCAGCCTTTTTTCAATCTCTTCAGTGCCATGACGCGTTTTCATATTCATTCCGCTTACTATTAGGTGATTTTGTACAGCTTCAGAAATTGATGTCGGGGACTGAAATAGTGAAGACTCAGGCCATAAATCTTCTGACCTCCATAGACCCTTCCTAATGTAAATAAAATCGTCTAATCGTACCAAAAAACTCAAGGTAAAAATACATTCCAGTACTGAAGGGATTAAAACCGTCTGTCCATTCTTCTCTTCTTCAATATCGCTGTTCCTACTAATGTCAAGTCCAGTATCTACTAAGTTACTGAGACTGCAATATCTGAACCACTGATGCAAGTTAGGCCAGAATTCTGAAACACTTTGCTCTCTCACCATCATTGTATTTCCAAGAGCTCCAGTTCAAGAGAATCGTGTTTTTAAGAGCATTCTCATGGAAGGAGATAGATTGGCAAGATTTCTAGTGTATTAAAAGGAGAAACTATTGAAAACCCGACTAGTTGTTTTTGTGGCTTGGAAAATTGTCCTAGTGAGAAAATAAAGCGTTTTACCAGTATTATTATGGTTCTGGTGATAGATTGGCAAGATTTCTAGTTTATTAAAAGGAGAAACTATTGAAAACCTGACTAGTTGTTCTTATGGCTTTGGAAAATTGTCTTAGTGAGAGGGGAAGGCGTTTTTCAATACCGGCATTAAAACCATAAAGGAAAGTAGGTAAACATACAGATTGATGGATTAAACACCAAAAACAATCTCAAACTCTTCTTTACTTCAAATAATAGTGGTTGAAATTGGAGCAATGCAATACGTCACTAGCCCAAGAATGGCAGGCACATTAATAAAGGTAACAAGTAATTAGATAGAAAAAATAGAGATACAAACAGCCTTACCTACTTGTTTTTCCCCTAATACAATACAAATCGAAGGTAGAAATAAGATTGATTGGTGTTCTGATAAAGATCCGTATTGAGAAACGCTCTGGTCTCTCGCCACGACTATTTCCCAAGGCCACAGAGATGACTAGCGGGGATTTCTAGAGTGTTTCCCAAGTTTAGTAATGTAGAAATCTTGTTACTCTGCCTCTAGAACCTTAAAAACTTGAGTAAAAACGGTCTGCTCTCTCACTACGACTATTTTTCAAGGCCACAGAGATGACAAGCGAGGATTTTAAGGCTATTTCTCCAGTTAATAATGTAGAAATCTTATTACTCTGCCTCTAGAACCTTAAAAACTGGCTTAAAAACGCTCTTCTCTCTCGCCACGACTGATTTCCAAGACCAGAGATGACTAGCGGGGTTTTCAAGAGTGTTTCTCCAGTTGATAATGTAGAAATCTTGTCAATCTACCTCTAGAACCACGAAAACACCTTAAAAAACTCTTGTAAACATAAAAAAGTAGAGGCGAAGCGTTGAAGTGTTTGAGAATACGACCCCCATAATGCTGTTGTCCTCATGTAGAAATAGAGAGGCAAACAAAAGGAAGAGATGAACAGATATGTAAATAAAGGACAAGCAAACAACGTGATCTACTATTCTTTTTCCTTTCCCTCGCCTATAAATGGAAGGACAAGCAGATGAGTAAGGAAAATCAATGTTCAGTCAGTACCAAGTCTCGCCT
>NC_059285.1:13208777-13216277 GCF_017591435.1 Portunus trituberculatus
TGCAGAAGTGGAAACAAAAACAAATGAAGAAATAAAGACGGAAGCGAAAGGATAAAATAATGAAAAAGGTTTGTGGAAAGAGAAATAGATGAGAAAACGAAGAGATTACGTTAGCAAGATAGAGAAAAGGAAAAATGGAACAGGGGATAGAGAAATACAGAAAAGATAAAATGATGTAACGTTAATGAAAAGAGAAATGAGAAAAAATGAACGATAGAAAGGATAGAAATAGGATAGACATGTGAATCATCTAACAAGAGGTAAATAATAATAGGAAACAGAGAATAATGAAGGGATAAAGATAGAGAGAGGATAATACAAGGTTAGATAAGCAAAAAGAGGAAGGATAAAGATGGAAGATTATGTAGTAAGGGATAAAATTATAGGAAAGTGGGGAATGATGAAGGAGGGATAAAGATGGAAAGAGAGAGAGAGAGAGAGAGGGGGAAGATAATGCCAGGTTACGATAGCGAGTGGTGAAAAAAAGATGAAGAGGGAAGAAAGTAAGATAAACAAAAATAAGAAAGAAGGAAATGGACGTGGGAGAAAAGAAATAACAGGAACTAACGATACGGGAAAAAAAATAACACAAATGGAAAAAAAAAAACAAAGAAAAAAAAAGAAACAAAACACAAAATCAGTATATGGAGGGAGGGAAAATTGTGGCCAACGAGAAGAAGGGAAAGAAAAACATGAAAAAAAAGAAAAAAAAATGAAAGAAAAAAAAGAAGATGAGGTTAGCAAAGGGAAAACAAACAAAACGTGGCAACAATACTGAAGGAAACACAAAAACAAAACAACGGATTTAGAAAAGAAGGAAGGAAAGAAAGGAAGGAAAGAGAGGAAAATAAAAGAGAAAAAACATAATTTAGGAAAGAATAAAGAGGAGGAAGAGGAAGAGGAAGTGTTCTGAAGAGTAAAGGGGGAAAGTTGAGAAGGAGGAGGAGGAGGAGGAGGAGGAGGAGGAGGAAGAGTGAAGGGGTAAAGTGTCCAAGGAGAGGAAGGGAGGAGAGGGAAGGGGAGGTAGAGGTTCCTGAGAGAGAGGGGGTGGGAGGGTGAGAGGGAGGGGTGGAGAGAGAGAGTGAGAGTGAGTGAGAGTGAGAGGGGAGGGAGAGAGGGAGAGGTGGATTGAAACTCGCTCACATTTTAAAAGCAAATTCGTGGGGACGCGATGAAGCTGTCTCACATACCACGCTGAATTCGACAGTGAGAGAGAGAGAGAGAGAGAGAGAGAGAGAGAGAGAGAGAGAGAGAGAGAGAGAGAGCATTATGGGTTGTATAAGTTGCATTTTTCGAGGGGGGAGAAAGAAAAATGTGTCAATATGCGTGAGAGAGAGAGAGAGAGAGAGAGAGAGAGAGAGAGAGAGAGAGAGAGAGAGAGAGAGAGAGAGAGAGAGAGAGAAATATATATCAGAATCACAGTCATACAAACAAAACCAGAGAGAGAGAGAGAGAGAGAGAGAGAGCGTGGGGGGATTTAAAAGCTATCTCACACTGTGGCACAAAATTGGAGTGTTTGTGGTGACCGGCATTTAAAGCTATTTCACATTTGGGCCAATTTTCTTTACACGGCCACGGCTCCAAAAAGGTGGCTCTCACAATTTAGAGCTAATTCACATCAAGGGCTCTCTCTCTCTCTCTCTCTCTCTCTCTCTCTCTCTCTCTCTGGTTTTCATTCCCCTTTCCCCCTCATTTTGGGCGAGAGAGAGAGAGAGAGAGAGAGAGAGAGAGAGAGAGAGAGAGAGAGAGAGAGAGAGAGAGAGAGAGGGGAAAAACTAAAAAATACAATTTCAAATGAATGAATGAATAAATAATCAAGTCAGTTTGTTAATCTGGGTTAGTGATGCTGCTACTACTACTACTACTACTACTACTACTACTACTACTTTCTTTTTTTACTACTACTACTACTACTACTACTACTACTACTTTTTTACTACTACTACTACTACTACTACTACCACTACTACTACTACTACTTTACTACTACTACTACTACTACTACTACTACTACTACCACTACTACTACTACTACTACTACTATTACTTCTACTATTACTACTACTACTACTACTACTTCTATTACTATTACCACTACTACTACTACTACTACTACTACTACTACTACTACTACTACTACTACCACCACCGCCATTAATAACATTACTTCTACCACCACCACTTCTACTACTACTACAAATTTTACTTCTACTACCCGCAACAACAACAACAACTACTACTACTACTACTACTACTACTACTACTACTACTACTATATGCTGCACGGTCTTATGTACCATACAGAGTTAATTAAACTGAAGGTAATAGGTAGATAGAGTACAAATCTCTCTCTCTCTCTCTCTCTCTCTCTCTCTCTCTCTCTCTCTCTCTCTCATTACTTAAATTTTACCGAACTTAACTTTCGACATTTAATTTTGTCCTTACTTAAATTTGATCTTGTCAACCCCACCTCTCTCTCTCTCTCTCTCTCTCTCTCTCTCTCTCTCTCTCTCTCTCTCTCTCATGACTCGAGAACCAGTTATGTAACACACGAGGACCTGTCTTCTCTCTTCCACACACACACACACACACACACACACACACACACACACACACTTACCTTGAAAAACAGCTTCAAACGGCAACTTGTCCTTGTTCACACCACTGTTGGCAATTCGGAGACTGTTCTTGCCCGCTAACACCGAGGAGGAGGAGGAGGAAGAGGAGGAGGAAGAGGAGGAAGAGGAGGAGGGGGAATAGGGAAGGGAAGGGAAGGGAGGTGGAGGGGAGGGTACGGATGCTACCTGCCCTACACCCCAAGACACCACCACCACCGCCACCACCACCACGCCCGCCACCTTAGCCGTCATGACCTCGCTTAGTGCATGACCTCAAGCCTCCTAGGTCACCTCAGGCCGGGGGAGGGGAGGGGAATGGGGATGGGGAGGAGGTAGAGGTCAACGGCTTATGATGGGGAGTAGGAGGGGAGGGAAGGAAGGGATGGGGAGAGTAAGAGTATTTGGTCTCTCTCTCTCTCTCTCTCTCTCTCTCTCTCTCTCTCTCTCTCTCTGGTCACCACACGTTTTTCGTTTTCTTTCTCTCACAATTCACGTTTTCTTTTCACTTCTTATCTCTTCCTTGTATTCCTCCTCCTTTATCAGTAATTCCACCAGAGTCGCCCTGTTAGTGAGATCTTTGCGTTTATCTTTATGTTTAGACTTTCAATTTCTTTTCCTCTCCTTCCTTCTCCTCCTCCTCCTTCCTTTTTTTACCCAGCAGGTGTTTGAGGCGGCTTGGCTTGAAGGCTTCACGGGCGTGGGTGTGAGGTGTGCTTCGGCCCGCCACTTGGAGCTTCGAAATGGCCAGCTAGCAATGACACGCCCTCTCTCTCTTCCTCTCCCGCTTCTCCCAGCCTCTCCCCGCCGGGCCCGCACGCTGCCTCAATCTTTGGCGGACACACACACGCTCGTCCCAGTCTATTTCCGCCACTTCTCATTAATTCTCTGCCCAAATACCCGTCACTTTATCCAAGGGGAGCTGTAGGGGTGCAATACCGCCCTCCCATCCGGCTCACTCGTCACTACCTTTGCTGCTTACAATATCGAATCAGCTGCTGCCGCCCCGCCCGCCCAAAGTGTCGTACCGTATCCAAAACTTTTGCTATTATTTTGATATATAGTTTCCTTGTGTGTGACTCGATTTGCCTAACTCGTTTGTAATAGTTACGGATGACGCGTCGTGGTGTTGTGGTGTTGTGGTGGTGGTTGTGGTGGTGATGGTTTTTGATGTCTTGAAGAAATAGTTTAAATTGTCCGTTTGTCTTTATATTTTTCTCAGTTTCTTTACTTTTTTTTTAGACTTCAGATAGATAAAAAAAAAAACACACACTTTATCTGAACCCTATAAAAAACAAAACTTAAAAAAAAAATATAATAAATAAACCACAAAAAATAAATAGTTTCACAAGGAGTACTCACACACACACACACACACACACACACACACACACACACACACACACACTTCATAATCTCCCACACAAATATAATCACCAAAACATTTCCAAGAGCTTTCCTTCAGCCTAGTGCCTTGTGACTCTCTCCATCTCACTCTCCCTCTCCCTCTCCCTCTCTCCACGCCCCGGGCCGCCATTAAGAGAGCAGCAGGGAGGAGCAGATGAGCCACGTATCTGAAGGGCTTACATTTTGACATGACAGCTGAGGGCGTGAGGGCGTGAGGGCGTGAGTGCGCGCGAGCATCGTACACGTGGCAGGGCGGGACTTGCGCGCGGCCGCTCCTGTCTGCTGAATCAATGAAAATGAACTGATCTCTCTCTCTCTCTCTCTCTCTCTCTCTCTCTCTCTCTCTCTCTCTCTCTCGTTTTCTTTTTCTTTTTTTTTTCTTTCACCCCTCTGCCTTTTTATCCTCATTAATGTCTGATTTGCTTCACTTCCTCCTCCTCCTCCTCCTCCTCCTCCTCCTCTTCCTCTTCTGTTAGTTTGTTCATTCTTATCAGTCAATTTTTTTCTTAACTTCCTTCACTACCGATGTCAATTCCTCTTCTTTTCTTTTTCCCTCCTCCTCCTCGCCTTTTTCCTCCTCCTCCTCCTCCTCCTCCTCTTCCTCCTCCTCTGTTATGGTATCGTTTTCTGTTTGTCTTTCTTTTCTGTTCATTTTCTTCTTTCTTTTGTTTTTCTCTTTTAAGTTTGGAATTATTCGCTGTTTCTTGTTTTAGTGATTGTTTTTTTCCTGTCTTTCTTATTGTGTCATTTTTTTCCTCATTACTCGGCTAAGTTATGTCTTCTTCTTCTTCTTCTTCTTCTTCTTCTTCTTCTTCTTCTTTTCCTTTTTCTTCTTCTTCTTCTTCTTCTTTTCCTCTTCTTCTTCTTCTTGTTATTCTTCTTCTCTTCCTTCTTGTTCTTGTTCTTCTTATTCTTCTTGTTTTTCTTATTTTCTTGTTTTTCTTGTTTTCCTTCTTCTTCCTCTTCTTCTTCTTTTCTTTTCTCTTTGTTGTTGTTGTTGCTGTTGCTGTTGTTGTTGTTGTTGTTTCTTCTATCTTCTTCTTTTTCTTCATTTTGTTGTCGTTGTTGTTCTCTTCTTCTCTTTCTTCTTCTTCTTCTCTTTCATCATCTTTTCCTTTTCTTCTTCTTCGTCTTCTCTTTCTTCTTCTTCTTTTCTTCTTCTTAATTTCATCTTTCTTCTTCTTCTTCTTCTTCTTCTTCTTCTTCTTCTTTTCTTCCTCCTGGTCATTCAGTTTCACAATTTCAGCTTATCTGTTTTTATTTTTCCTTTTTCTTCTTTTTCTTCCTGTTTCTCTATTCTTGTTTTACTTTTTTTCTTCTTTTTTTTTATCTTACTTTGTTATCAGTTCGTTCTTATAAAAGTGTTAATTTTGTTGACAACTCTCACAGGATGATAAAAAAAAAAAAACTCTTGTGTACTCTCTCTCTCTCTCTCTCTCTCACAAATGTCTTTTTTTTTATCTAATTTCTTTCAATAAACAAGAAACAAAACTATTAACAAAAATAAAACAAAAGGTAAATTAAATAAAAATGTTCTCTTTCCTCTTTTTCATTGTCTTTTTTAATTCATTCATTTTAATTTACTTGTTTTTCTTACTACCACGAATATACCTTTCTTTTTTTTCTTTTCTTTTCTTTTTTTTTTTTTTTTGCGTGGGAGTGTGAGTGGGAGGGAACTTTTTTTTTTACACTTGATCTTCTTGTTTGACGCGAGCAAAGAGAGAGAGAGAAAGAGAGAGAGAGAGAGAGGGAGAAAAAAAAGTAAGTCGGTTTATTTTTACTCTCGCGTTGATAACATAATTAATTTCTTGTTCTTGCTACCTTTTTCATATCTTTTTTCTTTATTTTTCTTCTATTTCTTTATTCTTTTCTTCCTTGTACTCATTTCCTGTCTCTTCTTGTTTTTGTTTTTGTTTCTTCCTTTTCTTTTTCTTGTTCAATATTCCTTTCGTCATTTCACTCTCCACCTCTTCTTCTTGCATCTCTTCCTTACCCTTTATCTTTCTCTCCTCTAACACTTTCTTCTTTCTTTTTTTAACTTTCCGTGTATTTTCTCCACCTGCCTCTCCTCCTCCTTCTCCTCCTCCTCTGTCTAAGCCTTATCTCCTCCTCCTACTCCTCCTCCTTCGACTCCTCCTCCTACTTCATTTCCCTACCACTGTTATGAAACACAACTCCGTCTAACCAAGTCAAACATAAAACAGAACGTAAAACTCCTGACCTTCACCTGTCTATCTTGAGATCACTTCCTCCTCCTTCACTGGACGAGGAGACACACTCTATTCGTAACATTTATAAGCACCTCGTCTCTTTTTTTTCATCTCTGTAGTGGAAGTTACCGAAGTTTTCAAGAGTGTTTTTATTAGTAGTATTAGTAGTAGAGGTATAGAAGTAGTAGTAGTGGTGGTGGTAGTGGTAGTTGTGGTAGTTGTGGTGGTTGTGGTGGTTGTGGTGATGGTAGTAGTAGTAATGATAGTAGTTATTGTAGTAGTAGTAGTAGTAGTAGTAGTTATTGTAGTAGTAGTAGTAGTAGTAGTAGTAGTAGTAGTAGTAATAATAATAAAGTAGTAGTATTGAAGGGACAGTTTAAAAATCCTTCTTCTTCCTTTGCGGTAACGAAGCTAATTATGAGAAAACAGTCTTGTGAGAATCAGGTTTTCCAGAATATGGTGTGGACTGGTAGAAGGAAGTTAGTGGACGGTTTTCAAAGGTGTTTTCATGATTCCAGGAGCAATGTTAACCCATTCAGTACCACAACGCGCTTCCATATTCATTCTGCTTACTATTTGGTGATTTTATACAGCTTCAGAAACTCATGTAGGGGATTAAAATAGTGAAGACTGTGGCCATTAATCTTCTGACCTCCATAGACTCTTCCTAATTTCAATAAAATGGTCCAACCGTACACAAAACTCAAGGTAAAAAATGTGTCCCAGTACTGAAGAGGCTAAGAGTCGTATGTAATCTCCCACAAGAAAAAGAGCTAAGGAAACGTGACTTAGCATATCTACGGCACTTGAGAATAGAACGGGTGTGAGAGAGAAAAAAAAAACATATCAAAACAAGCTGCATTGGAAGTTACTACGATTTTCAAAGGCGTTTTCATGACTCTACGGACAACTTAACAAGACTTCTGCAACTGAAACAAGAAAACAGCTATAAAAAAAAAGACTAAAGTAAACTTCTCTGTAGCCTTTGAAAACAGTCGGCGAGAGAGCAAATCGCTTCAGGAGACAATGTACTTCCAAGTTTTTATTTTCAAGAACGTTTTTAATGACATGTATTCTCAACACTTCTGTACTCCACCTCTACTACTTCAAAAGGCTTCTTTATCTAAATTTACATGTGTTTTTCTAAGTTTTTTTTTCCCCCGTTATAGAGACAGTGACAACATTTCTACATTACTAACTAGAAAAACACTCTTGAAAACCCCGCTAATCATCTCTGTGGCCTTGGATAACAATCGCGGTGAGAGAGC
>NC_059285.1:13223777-13243777 GCF_017591435.1 Portunus trituberculatus
GCCTGTGAAGTTACGTTTATCGATTAGGCAGTTTCAAAATACGGCATTCATTCCACCACTAAACATTATTCCAAAGACTAGCCTATACCAGAAATATTTATGGTAAGATCAGCGTGGCCTCATCTTCACCATGCACGAGAGAAGGCGAGAATACATGTCCAGGCCGGAGAAATGAGAACTGGAACCGAGAAAATGAACTTACCAAGACTCAGCCACCAACCCACAACAGCTACGAAGACAAACAAAGTCGGTTCGTCTCAGCAGGTGTAGGTGGCGCTGCGGTCACTGATTTCATGGCGTCACAGAACGGCGAGCATTAGTTGGCCTGTCAGTTTAACGTTATTATTATTTGTTACATGCAAGAGGGACATCGGCCAAGGTCACCACAAGGGAAGAAAGAAAGGCACACTGATAATGCCACTCCCCAAAGAGAAAGCCAAGACGATTCTCCAGCGCTAGAGAATATAAATGTCTTGAAACATCCTCGTGGTCATGACATAGTTCATATTGCAGAAAGAAGGGTGAGATACGGAAGCAAGCAAGGTGTTCCAGATTTTACCAACTAAAGGAATAAAAAGTTGGGAATACTGGTTAGCTCCTGCATTAAAAGAGGTGAACACAATAGGAGTGTATTGTGCAGCGAGGCCGTGAGAGGAAGGACAGCCTGCACTTAGCAAGATCAGAGGAACACTTAACATTCCGGCACCAAGCTTATCTATTTTTCAGTACGCCGGTTGACCTCATCTATGGCGCCTCGCATTATGAATCTTTAGGAAATACCTAGAATTTTCTCATTACTTGACAAATTATGCTTCAAACATGGAAAAAGCACACATTTAAAAGATAACGCCAAGCAATCTTCATAAAACGCCGACATTTTTTCTCAGCACACTTGAGAGATTGTAAGCATTGGCTGCAAGACGAGTGGCGACGGCGACACAGTGGCGGGGTGAGGGACGCGTGACCAGGCAGCGGAGGAGAGAGGGAGGGAGGTTTTGCGCAAAAGGAGGATCACGAGTCACTTTCTTGCCCTTAATCCCGGTGAAAGGAGCGAGGGACTTTGATCTTGGCCCCGCGAGAAGGCTGTCTGGGATGAGAGGCGCGGGTATAAAGGACGGCCACTGCAAGGGCGTCACTGGGAGGCTGCAGGAGTGTTGTATCCTGTGCTGTAGCCTGTAGGAGAGTGTCGGAGCTGTCTCGAGCCACTACGGAACATGAAGCTTAAGACACATTCACGGCTGTGTTTGTGAGTGTGAGCTGCAATCATTAGCCTCGTGGATGACACTATGGACACAGTTTATAACACAACACATTCACGATTACAGCACACTCATTCATGCGGGATTCAAGACTATAACAACTACTCATTTGTTATGCATGACCCAACCTCTTACCCACGCTTACTCACTCATCCGCCCACTAATCTCACACTATTCACCTGCACCAAAACCCACCACTCAACCTCATCCACTCACCCTGTCAGCCACACTTTCCGCTCCCCAACCCACTTAACAAGCCACATCTATCCACCCATCCAAATATCCATTCACCTACTCACCTATCCAACTATGCACCCACCCACTCACCCATCCCACAAGCAGCGAGCCAGAAAGAGAATCACCCACCCACCCACACAATAGTAACTGATATAGCACAATAAAGATAGTAGGTAGTAAAATCCAATAAGATGTAGTCTAGCAATTCGCATCGGGCTTACACACACGTTAGGTCCTTCTCCATGTGGCAGCATCTCCTACAGTGACAAGGTCTATATGCCAGCTGTAGGCCTATACCATCTAGCCATGTCTCCCTAACGCCCCACTCTCCGGCAATGTCCTCAATGAAAGAACCTCCATCTCCCCCCATCCAACACTGCTCTATTACTTATTCAAGCAGCTAGTTTCTCCCTTTCCAGTCACTCCTTTCACACCTGTTCAAGCTTTGCATCTCTACTAACACCTCTTCTTTCCACACGCTGGCCTCCACTAATGCCTATCTCACATGTGTATTCCTTATAGTACCAGTGGCAGGTGGATGGTGGTGGTTGTTACTCAGGGTAGTGAAAAGTCTGGGATGGAGGGCATGTTTCCATTAGAAAGACCAGATCAGTGGTACAGGAACAGACGCCAGCACTCAACTCCTTCCCAATCCTGGCCATATAATTTCTCAATGGCAACACCTGGTAGCCCCAGATGGGGAGAGAAAGATGGCAGGCATGCAGGCCAGCTGGACTATGTCAGAAGTAGCTGTAGCCAATGGCAACTGCCATGAAAGAAGGATGACAGATATCACTTTTGTTTTAAATATAGGTTGGAAAACTGCTTCATTAATTAAGTATGGAGCCGACATACATGCATCGCTGGCAGTGAGAGAAACAGTGAGTGGCGAAGACGAAGATAGTGATAATAGTGATAGTAACGAGGAATATAGTGTGTCGGTAGCCTCTCAGTAATCAGAGGTTAACTGTTTATACACTTTTGAGGACACAAAGTGGACAACAGTGGGTGGGTGGATCTCTGAGTGCCTGCTGATGACATGGACAGCCGCTCCCAAAGTCTTTGGCTAATGTAAGTAATACATTGGTGTAACTCATCATTTCACGGTGCTGCCATGTCATAACCTAATGTTGGTAACCTCTAGAACAACACATCAGTGAACTAACGCCTGCAAATACTTAAAAACCCCAAAACTCCAATCCTTTTCAATCCATTAACAAACCAGTCTCCTGATCCGCTGCCTCTCTCTCAGCCATTATTTGGCTCATCTCTCTCATTAAAGGCTAGACACACCACAAAGTGGAGCCAAAGCCCTAATCTTTCATGTCTGTTGTTGAAATATATCTGCAATTGCCTGATTTGTGTTATGGAGGCCCAGTGAGGGGAACTGGACTGGAAAAAGACGCCACGAGCCACTGTGCTGTGACGTCATCACCGGCTCCCGCCCAAATACTGTGCCAGTCCCATGCTGTTTTACCTTCCACTGTTATTCATATTGATCTCAGTTCATTTATTTCGAGTCATAAATACCTTTTAAGGGTTTCTAATGATAGTTCGTTGTATTTTACGTGTCACCCATGCTATAATTGAGTGTAGTGAAGTACGGTGATTTAGAGTGTTTATGACTAAATGAGGGCAAAAATATGTTGAAATTTTCATCCCTGCTGTGAATAATTTTTCATTTGAGGTTTTAGCGAAGAGTTTGTGTTTTCAAACAACAGTTTATGATGGACAAAGGGTGTTAAATATGTGGACCTTAAGAGTAATTTGTAGCCCTGTTAATATTGTAAAACACGTCATTTCTGAAATATTTATTTTTCTAATTCGACGTGTTGCCAGGTTTTGATATATAAAAAAATGCTGTAATTTTTAAAAACTTTATCGATCCTGTTGAATAAAAATGGTGGACTTAAGAATTGTGTTTAAGTGTGTCGAAGTTCCATCACTTTGTTTAATATGTTTCTTTTAAATATTTTTCTAATCCTTATTCCGGCAATATTTTTTTCTTTTTTAAGAATTTGTTTTGATTGACAAGTCAGAATTTTTATAATATTCGTATCCAGCTGCCTTTTGAGAATTCTCGTTTACAAAATGATTTACATAACGTATGTGTGACGTCACCAGAGGTGAGATCCTCCCCAGATCCACATCTGGCTTCCAGCCTAGTTGTAACATACAGGAAATGAGCTATCTATGCTGGTGCTGTCCAGTCTCTATATCTATGCAAATCCAACATTTCTTTGAACTTATTGATTATCCTTGCTTCAACGACTCTCTTATCTAAACCGTTCCACACCTCTACATGTGTGTGTGTGTGTGTGTGTGTGTGTGTGTGTAATTCACTGTTTGATCTGCTGCAGTCTCTGACGAGACAGCCAGACGTTACCCTATGGAACGAGCTCAGAGCTCATTATTTCCGATCTTGGGATAGGTCTGAGACCAGGCACACACCACACACCGGGACAACAAGGTCACAACTCCTCGATTTACATCCCGTACCTACTCACTGCTAGGTGAACAGGGGCTACACGTGAAAGGAGACACACCCAAATATCTCCACCCGGCCGGGGAATCGAACCCCGGTCCTCTGGCTTGTGAAGCCAGCGCTCTAACCACTGAGCTACCGGGCCGTGTGTGTGTGTGTGTGTGTGTTCGTGTATTGTGTGTGAGGAGGATGGTAGAGAGGGAGATGACGTGGTGACGCTCTGATCACGGGGAGGGACATGGCATGGACCAGGAGGGGAAGGTCAAGCTGATGGAAGCTAAGGGCTTATTTCTTGAGATGGTTGAACCAATCAAAGGAAAACTGAAGCCTTCACCTGGTGTGGGGCTACCAGGTGTTGCTATAGAGAAATTATATGGACAGGATTGGCAAGGAGGCAGGTGCTGGCATCATTATGACATATCAGGAAATTATGCTAAAATAGATATTTATAACTCATTGTACATACAAGTAATGCTGACATTATGGTAAAATGGGTATTTATAACAGCCTTTTCATATAACAATTACTGAAACAATGACCAAATAGATTCATAATTGCCTGTACATACAAACAATAAAAGAAACATTCCTGACAATCTGTACAGGTTGTATACCACCAACATTAATCATTCAAGTCAATCACATATCAATTGCATCAAAGTTTCATTAAAATCTGAGAAGAAAACACTAAAATGAAAGGAAATACATATCATTAACTCTGAGAAAATGTGTTTGCATGTGTAACAATCACAAATATTCACTTGGCCACTCAATCTGGTGTCCGTGAGTGTTCTTGCTCATCCTAAGCAGTGGTAAGGAAGGAACAAGAAACACTGGATCCAAACTTGATAAAGTTAGATAAAAAAAAAAAAAAAAAAAAAGAACAGGAAGGATTTGGTTCTTAAATAGACTGGTAGATGAATGGAACAGTCATTAGGAAGCTTTACAAGCTACACAAGAATTTAGGATGAGAATGATAGTGGAAATAATTAAAGATGAGAATGATAAGTGGAAATAATTTAGGATGAGGATGATAGGTAGAAATAATTTAGGATGAGGATGACAGATGGAAATAATTAAGGATAAGGATGATAGGTGGATATAATTAAGGGTGAGAATGACAGGTGGAAATAATTTAGGATAAGAATGATAATGGAAATAATTTAGGATGAGAATGATAGGTGGAAATAATTAAGGATGAGAATGTTAGGTGGAGATAGGTAGGCATATTTTACACTACAACTGTCATGTGTAGGACTGATGGCTCTTAAAACTTCCCTTATTCTCTTAGACTCAGTTCTATCATCTTAATAATGCAAAAAGTTCAAAAGTTCACCTGTAGCTTCAAACACACACATAAAATGCTTCTATCCTGAACAAACTTTGAAGTACATCCATTAACCTCCTTTTATTTTCTTCCACTACAACTAAACTCTACAGATGGAAGGGCTAAGCTACCTCTCCTTCGACTACTTCCTCTTCATCACCCTACATCAGACTACACAACACAGTCCTCAGTAGCCCTTAACCCCTTCAGTAGCATGACACATTTTCATATTAATTTTTCTTACTATTTGGCAATTTTATACAGCTTCAAAAACTTATGTGGGGATCAGAATAGTGTAGACTCTGGCCACTAATCTTTTGAACTCCATAGACCCTTCCTAAAGTAAATAAAAATTGTAACTAAAACTCATGGTAAAAATGCATCCCAGTACTGAAGGAGTTCATTAATAAACTGTATTGGGTGAGACTTCAAGAATTGTGTGTTTTTTCTGTTCATCTCTAATGCTCTTATATTTCTCTCTATATCTTGACAATTATAAACCTTTGCTATCTACTTTTAATCATACATCTTCTCTACCTTTGTGTGAGTGACTAGCAGTGGTGGTGGTGATGATGGGGGTGACTATAGTGGTGATGATCATGGTGGTTGTGGTGGTGTTAAAAGCTACACTGATTGTGATGGCAGTGGTGGTGGTGACAAGTGATGGTGATAGCAATGCATGATGGTGATGATATGTCACAGTGATGACAAAGCTTATGGTGGTGATTACTAGTGAAGAGGTGATGAAAAGTGATGTCTATGATACACAGACTTTGCATTGGCAATGGTGATGACATTGTAAAAAAAAGATTAAAAAACATAGCTAGGAGTGATGGTGGTGGTGACAAATATAGTGATGACAACTAGCTATGGTGGAACAGACAGCAGCATATCTATTGACCTTTACAAGACTGTCTGTGATGAGCCACATCAATCCAAAGGTGAAAGACTATTGTAGAAGAGTACAAGATGACCCTAACAATTATCCTTACACTAAAACACTAAAAACTGACATCGGAAAAGAAAAATAAGCACAAATACAATGCAAACAACTACATTACACTATTAATAACCACAAAACACACTCATAAACCTGAATGACTTGAATCTGTTGAGAAATAATACAAGACAAACATTCCTTATAAAATATCAACACCCAAACACTTAGTAAATATGAGACCTTTTCTATCATGCTCCTGACGTACAAGAAAAGGACATAAGATTGAGGATAGGGAAGGAAGGACATATGACTAGAGAGGAAGGGCATAAGACTGAGGAAGGAAAGCTGTAACACTGAGGAAGGAAGAATGTAAGACTGAAGAAGGAAGGATGTAAGAATGAGGAAGGAAGGAAGGAAGGAAATGAGACTGAGGAAAGATTTGATACTGGAGAAGGAAAAATATAAGATTAAAGAAGGGTGCTGAAGAGTAAGAGTGTAACCAGAAGATTTGAGATTGAGGAAAGGTGCTGAAAGAGAGAGAAAGGAAGTGCAACTAGAAGATTAAAATTGACGAAGGATGTTAAAAAGTGAAAATGAATGCAAGATAGAGTAAGAGTGCTGAAAGAGTAAAAAAAAAAAACTGTGAGATAGAGTAAGAGTGCTAAAAGAGAGTGAGAAAGAATGCAAGATAGAGTAAGAGTGTAATGTAATATAAAGAAAAGGTGCTAAAGAGAGTGAAAATCAATGTGAGATAGAGAAAAGTGCTGAAAGGGAGTAAAAATGAATGTAAGACAGAGGAAGAGTGCTGAAAGAAAGTAAAAAAGGAGTGAGAGATAGAGAAAAGGTGCAAAAGAGAGTTAAACGAGGTAAAAGCAAGAGGTAAGACAACACTTTGGCTTATTTAGATCCAACAAGTCAATCTGTTTCTATCTATAGCGGAACCATGCGTGCTTTGGGGTCCGAGGGGTCTCCAAGTGCACGGGTTCGAATCCTGTCCACGGTCCGAGTGTAGGTTGGGCTTCCTCACTCAGGGCAATGGTTTCCTAGCGGGTGGGCTTTGAGATAGGAGGTACCACAAAAAATACCCCCTTTAGCACATAAATTCCTATGAAAAAAAAGCCTACATGGTATAAGTAAAAAAAATAAATAAGTAAAAAAAATTCACATCTCTTAACTAGTAATTGATCTAACAAATAAAAAAAAAGAAAAAAAAAAAAGAAAAACAGAATTGTGCGTTTCTCTTCAGGTAGACCTTGTAAGTATTTATTTTTTTCACGTTTTCAGTCTAAATGTTTAACTACCTAACTATATCTTCATCCACCACACACACACACACACACACACACACACACACACACACACACACACACACACACACACACACTTCACATCACCACACACACACGCCATCCACCTTCCTCTCCTCTTCCTCTTCCTCTTCCTCCTCTCCTGCTGGGTGAGGGAGAGGCCAACAGAAGTCACTTGAAGGTGGTGTGGGGAATTTATGGTTGTGGTGGTGGTGGTGGTGATGGTGGTGGTGGTGATGTTGTTGATGGTGTTGGTGGTGGTGGAAACGTTGCCTCCTCAGGTGTTGCAGGTGGGAGTGCAACACCTCGGGGTCCCAGGGGTCGGGGCGGGGGTCTCCGTACACCTGGTGGGGGGAAGGGGACAAAATCTACACTCTAACTCGTACACTGAAATGAACACACTCTGAAACATTAAGATACCATGATAATACAAACACACACACACACACACACACACACACACACACACCTTATTCCTGAGATTCTCCAACAAGTTCTCCATGGCGGGACTTCCTCTCACATCTCGGAAGTCCAGCGGTTCACGGCCATACTGCAGGAAAGACAGAGATTCAGGGAGACAATACTGTGGGAAAGGCTGAGATTTAGGACAACTAGACACACACACACACACACACACACACACCATGTCCAGAGTGTGTTCAGAGCATCCAGCATCCAGCAAGGTGGCAACAAGAGCACCTCCTCCCTGCAGAGCGAGTGCATAGTGAAGGGCAGTGCGGCGCCAGGGGTCCCTCACCTCATCTGGGCAGAACCTGTAGTGGCAGAGACAGGAGGAATGCATTTGATAAGGAGGAATGCATAAGACAATGAGGAATGTATATGATAAGAAGAATGCATATGACAATGAGGAATGCAAATGACAGAAGGAATGCATATGATAAGGAGGAATGCATATGACAAGAGGAGGAATGCATACAAAAGGAGGAGGGATGTATATGACAGGAGGAGGAATGCATATGACAAGAGGAGGAATGTATATGACAGTGAGTGGAAGAGGAGGAGGAGGAGGAGGAGGAGGAGGAGGAGGAGGAGGAGGAGGAGGAGGAAGCAGTGATAAATGAGTGGAAGAGGAGGAGGAGGAGGAGGCAGTGATAGGTGAATGGAGAAGGAGGAAGAGGAGCAAACAGTGATAGGTGAGGAAGGAAGGAAGAGAAGGTAGTGACAGGTGGGTGGGGGGAGGAGGAGCACTGACCTGGTGGTGAGGGGAGGGTGTGGGGGTGAGCCGGTGCCCTGGGGAGGCTTGAGGATAAGATGCAGTGCTGGCAGGTGGCCGTGGAGGACTGCCCAGTGAAGTAAGGGCATGCCATCACCCTGTGGAGGGGAAGAACGATTAGGAAAATAGGAAAGTTGTCAGGCTCTCACTCTCTCTCTCTCTTTCTCTCTCTCTCTCACCTGCAGGCGGCCCCTCCACAGCACATCTGGGAGGTGAAAGGTGTCGCTGTGGTAGTCTCGCACCACCTCAGCCACCACTGTCTCCCCTGCAGCCTCCCCCACTGCTGCAAACACCCGCGCCAAGAATGCCTGTGGGAGGAGGACACACACACACACACACTATAAGTAAACAAGAAAAAATGAATTAATTTGCATATAATTACTTTCCCATACAATATACAGTTGTCAGAACACACACACACACACACACACACACACACACACACACACACACACACTGACATTTCCAATACTCTTCCAGGAACCCCTTCACCTCCTGCATGCCTCCTTCAGCCACCTCCCCAGCAGCAGCAGCCAGTGACCCCAGCCGGCCGTACCCCCCCAGGGCTAGGGTGGTGCGGCAGGTGTGGGGGGTGGGAGTGGCCAGCCAAGTGGTGGTGTGGGTGTCCAGGAGCCGGGCGAGGTGTGGCTGGCCTAGTCTGATGGCCAGGTCGTGTGGGGTGAGGCCGGCTGGGTCACGCTCACACACCAGCACTGGCCCTCCTGTGGGTGGTGTGGGGGTGAGCTGGGGTGTGTTGGTGTGATAGTGGGGTGTGTTGAGGTGTGCTGAGGTGTGTTGGGGTGATATAAGGGTGTGTTGATTTGTGTTGAGGTGTGTTGGGGTGAGTAGGGGTGTGTTGGAGTAATACAAGGGTGTGTTGGGGTGGTATAGCAGTGTGTTGGAGTAATATGATAAATAGAAAATTAGACAATATAAACAAATAAAAAAATTGAACTAGGTGAAAACACACACACACACACACACACACACACACACACACACACACACACACACACACACACACACTCACCAACACACACCAGCGCCTGCACAGCTTGGGCCGACACTCCCTTCTCCACAGCCACCCTGAGAACACTACCACCGCCACTGCTGCAGGCCCGGGCCAGCACCTGGGCCTGCGGGGAGCCTGGGGCCGGCAGGATATTGGCCAGCACCTCGGAGGGCAGCCACGGCTCCAGCGCCTCAAACACCACGGCTGACTCTGGCTGGCTGCGTCCTGTCTGCGGAAGGCCAGCGATGAGTGAAGGAGATAGGATGGGGGAGAGGAGAGGGAGAAAGATGGGAAAAGGAGAGTAACAACAGGAAGAGGGATTGGAAAGGGAAATCAACAGCAGGAAGAAGGATTGCAAAGGGAGACTATAACAAGAAAAGGGATTAGAAAGGGAGATTAACAGCACAAAGAAAGGTCAGAAAGGAAGAGTAATGACAGGAAGAGGGATAAGAAAGGGAGATTAACAGAAGGAAGAAGGATTGCAAAGGGAGATTATAACAAGAAAAGGGATTGGAAAGGGAGGTTAACAGCAGGACTACACCACTAAACCACTACACCACTCACCCTCATCTACCCATCAACACCACTACCTCACAACACACAACCTTACCTACCTTCCCAGCCTCACCACTCACCCTGAACACACCATGCCTTCCCAGCCCACCACAGCACCCACATTACTCACCACCACTCACCCTGAACACACTATGCCTTCCCAGCCCACCCCAGTACCCACCTCCACCCCACCACTCACCCATACACCCTTTTTTACTTTATTTCACTATGTCTGACCACAAAAATACATTTCTTTTTTTCCTCTCTTTCACCCCAAATCACCCACCTCCACCCCATCAGGCAGCATGTGGGCCAGGCAGGAGGCTCCGTGGCGGCACAGCTCCCCAGCAGTACGGTGGTGGCCGGAGCGCACCACAAAGTACAGCAGAGGGGCAGCACGTTCACTCAGGCGGCGGATATCCAGGTTGAGTCTGGATCGGGCGGGTGAGGAAAGCAAGGCACGGATGGCTGGGAGGTTGTCAGCCAGGCAGGAGTGGACCAGGGCCTGTGGAGAGAGGGAAGAGAGATTTAGTGACTGTAGGAGGAGATGAAGGAGTAGAATTGTTTAGCAAATGTTAGTGGGAGGAATGAAGACAATAACTTATATCTGAGGGAGTTTTTAAGCTAGGCAGAAGTGGACCAGTGCCTGTGGAGAGAAGGAAGAGGGGAGTTAGTGACTGAAGGAGTGGATGAAGGAGTAGAATTGTTTAGTGAAGGAGATCTGAGGGAGGTGAACCAGAGTCTGTGGGTGATGAGGGAAAGAGGTTAAATTAGTGACTGTAGGAGTGTGTGAAGGGAAGGAGAGACAGTGCTTAGTGAAGGAGAGTGGGAGGCAAGGAGGAGGATAACTTAGGTGAGTCAGACAGTAGAGAAAAAAGATGCATTATTGAGAACTCTGGGTTTATAAGGGAGAGGAAAGACATTAATAGTTATCTCTAAAGGGCCCTGAGCAGGATGATAATGAAGGACGTCTCTTTCTTTACTGCTTCTACTATCAACATATACACACACACACACACACACACACACCAGGGAGGGCTGGATGGAGAGCAGCAGGGAGGTGATGGTCTCATTGGTGGTGCTCTGAGCCGCCTCCAGCAGTGTCACCCCGCCTCGCCGCAGATCCACCTTGCACCACGCATTGACCAGCTGCCGCACCTGTCGCCAACAACACAGGTGAAGGAAACACAGGTGAAGGAAAGAGTTGCTTACTATCACATATTACTTCTCATACCCTTCTCATCCTCCTCCTCCTCCTCTTCTTCTTCCTCCTCCTCCCATCACTCAATGCCTAGTCATGCTCCTCACCCATCTCTCCCTATTCCTCTCCTACTCTTCTCTGTCTCTCCCATTAGTAATTAGAATGTAAGTCACACAGTCTAGTAAACACTTCAAGATTTGCTACTGTTTGTCTTGTGTATATCCCCTCCTCTCTTCTTCACTCTCTCCTCTTGTCCTTCCTTCACTCTTCTCCCCTCTCAGTCTCCCATTTATAATTAAAATATAGGTCATACAATCTAGTAAGAGCTTTAAAATTTGCTACTGTTTGTTTTCTATATATTCCACCTCTCTTCTTCATTCCCTTCTCCTGTCCTTCCTTCGCTCCTCTCTCCTCTTTGTCTCCCATTACTGGATATGCTATACAGTCTAGCAAACACTTAAAGATTTGTTCCTGTTTGTCTTCTATATTTACTTCTTCCTCTCTTCTTCAGTCCCTCCTCCTCTCTCCTCTCTGTCTCCTTCCCTCACCTTGTTCACATCCTCCTCGGCCACAGCACGCCACAGCCCCGGCCAGTAGAACCTGAACAGCCTACACACAGCCTGGGCGGGGCAGTGAGGGCGGCCAGGAGGAGGAATAACAATGGTCTCCTCTTGTTTGCTTCCTTCAACTTTGTCCTCTTTACTCTCTCCAAACTTGTCTCCATCTCCATATATCTCCATTTCTTCTTGCTTTTTTCTGTTCCTCTCATTCTTGACTTTAATCTTGTCTGTTTCTCTCTCTTCTTCGTGCTGTGTCTCTCTCTCTCCCTCTCCATCTCTCTCCCTCTGTGCTGCGGCTGCTACTTCTACCCACAGCGGTCGGCCCCCATGCTGTGCCTCCAGGTCAGCGCCACACTGCAGCAGCGCGTCACACAAGGCTGCGTCACCTGAGGGAATGCACTAATACTTTAAAGGAACTGGCAATCAAGTGGGGCTTTTATTTTTATCTTTTGTTGCCCTTGGACAGCTTCCCCTCTCGCATGAAGAAGAAAAAAATCACCACTGTTACCTACACCACCACTGTCTCTCATCACCTTTGTAACCCCTGTTAGTCATCACCACTGCCTCCATCACCTCCACCATCTTCACCATTAATATCAGTCATTTTTTTTATACATAATTTTTTCTAGACAAAGATATTTATACACTGGGTAAACTATGAAGAGGAATAGCAAGATATTTCATTATATTTTTTTTAAGTAAAGTGACAATTTAAACTACTTTTTAATATAGTTTTTGAAGGAGTACTGAGCTTTGAGAGAGAGAGAGAGAGAGAGAGAGAGAGAGAGAGAGAGAGCAACAAAACACAAGGAGGTGCGTTTTCTCAACATCACCACTTAACTTAATCTTCCTTCCTCATCCACACAGTCACTCCATCTCTCCACCCACTCCACTCTTCTAGCAAAACAATGAACCACCATCAGTCTCTATCCATCCACATCACTTAAATCCACCATATCTTAGCCACACACAGCCTCATCCACTTACTTTGCACCACCTACACATCTTTTCCACCTCCCTCATCCACACACCCACCTCTACTCACATCAAAGTCAACCAGAAAAGTCCATCCACATCACTAAAATCCACCATTTCTCAGCCACACACACCCTCATCCACTTACTTTTTCCCACCTAGACACCTTTTCCACCTCCCTCATCCACACACCCACCTCTCCTGGCAGCATAGTGAAGTGGTGTAAGTCCGCAGCCGTCCACAGCATTCACCTCCACTCCAGCGTCACACAGCATATACACAACACACATGCGGAGTCTGTGGTGCCTCTCCCCTCCACTCCCTCCACTCCATGGCGGGGCAGGTGGAGTGGGGGCAGGTTCCCACTCCACCTGGTCCACTCCCTCCTGTGTGTCTGAGGGAGTGGTGGAGTGCCAGGGTGGAATGTGGGTCTCACCTGATTTGCATATGGTGTGGAGTGGTGTGCAGCCGTCCTGTGGAGGTGGAAGAGGTGGTGAATGGGTGATGTGGTGTGGTGTGGTAGTGGTGGTGTGTGGGGTTGTGTGGTGGTGTGTGGTGATGGTGTGAGTGGTGGTCTGGTTGTGGTTGTGGTGTGATGATGGTGATGTGGTGTTTATCAATATATGCTATTCTAGAAATTGTAGTGTGGTGTGGTGTATGGTGTGTTGTGGCGTGTGGTGTTGGTATGGTGCTGTGGTGTGCTGTAGTGTGGTGTGGTGTCATGGATGGGTGATGTTGTGGTGGTAGTGGTGGTGGTGGTGGTAGTGTTGTGTGGTGTTTGTTATGCTATACTGTTCTAGAAATACATAAAGAAATGGTGTATAGGAAATGGATGTATAGAAGTATAGTAAATAGATAGACAGACTGATAGATAAATAGACAGACAAGTGAACAGACAAATGGAGACAGAGACAGATAGACATAAATATATAGATAGACACATGGATACAGGTACTTAAGATTAAAACATCACTTACACTTACATTATCTTAACTAAGCAAATTTTAAAGAGAGAAAAAAATAGGAAGGCCCAAACACACACACACACACACACACACACACACACACACACACACACACACACACACACACACACGCCCGGTAGCTCAGTGGTTAGAGCGCTGGCTTCACAAGCCAGAGGACCAGGGTTCCATTCCCTGGCCGGGTGGAGATATTTGGGTGTGTCTCCTTTCACGTGTAGCCCCTGTTCACCTAGCAGTGAGTAGGTACGGGATGTAAATCAAGGAGTTGTGACCTTGTTGTCCCGGTGTGTGATGTGTGCCTGGTCTCAGGCCTATCCGAAGATCGGAAATAATGAGCTCTGAGCTCGTTCCGTAGGGTAACGTCTGGCTGTCTTGTCAGAGACTGCAGCAGATCAAACAGTGAAACACACACACACACACACACTTGTACCAGATTAAAACTATATTTCATTTGTTTCTATCCTCGGAAATACAGATTTTCTTCATTATGAGATTCAAAGGAAGAATGTTTGTGTTTCATAACGTCATGAGGTCACAAAGAGCGTCACGAAACCTTCATGACCTCATAGGCTTAGATAATAGCAAGACTGCGTAAGAAAAGTGGACAAAAGAGGAGGAGGAGGAGGCATGGCGGAGGTGGCAACAATAAGTCAACCACCAAGTTAAGAGTGTAGCATTAAGAGAGCTGATCCTTCCTTTCTGTCAGTACTGTGGCTTCTGAGCTGGAGAGAAGGACTGGCTGTGTGTTGCAATGTAATGTTCTTTTTTATAATAAGAGGGGAAAGCTGGCCTAAGGAAACATAAAAACGAAAGAAGAGCTATTTAGTTGCCAGTCCCCCTTCCCCAAGACCTCATTGTCACTGTTACTAATACTCACACTAAGGCCTGTATTCTGAAACACTTTGCTCTCTCACCATCACTACTTTTTAAAGGCTCTGGTTGAAGATACTTGTGTTTTTAGCCCCTTCAGTACTGGGACACATTTTTACCTTGAGATTTGTGTACAATTAGATCATTTTATTAACATCAGAAAGTGTCTATGGTGGTCAGAAGACTAATAGCCACAGTTTCCACGATTGTAATCCTCCCCACATAAGTTTCTGGAGCTGTGTAAAATCACCAAATAGTCACCAGAATGAATATACAAACGCATCATGGTACTGAAGGAGTTAAGGATCTTTTTATGGTTCTGGTGATAGATTAGCAAGATTTCTAGTTTATCAAAAGAAGAAGCTGTCTTAAAAAACCCAGCTACTTGTCCCTGTGGCCTTGCAAAATTATCGTAGTGAGAAAACAAACCATATCTGAACATGGGCTTCACTTTTAACTCTGCTTCACTTTTAACTCTGCTGTGATAGAACCATAAACAGTCTTGTGATTATTAACCCCTTCAGTACTGGGACACATTTTTACCTTGAGATCTGTGTACGATTAGATGATTTTATTGACATTAACAAGGGTCTATCATGGTCAAAAGATTAATGGCCACAGTCTTCACTATTCTAATCCCTCACATAAGTTTCTGAAGCTGTATAAAATCACCAGATAGTAAGCAGAATGGCACTGAAGACGTTAAAACACTGTGCTTGCTCATATATTTCAGACTGTCCTCTTTTTCATCACCTATTTGACCATTGCTATAACATTCTTCCCTTATAAACTCCTAGATAACTGATTCTAGATTGGTTGGTTTAAAGTGTCCACTATTAAAAGACTCTGCTTGTTCATGTATTACAGACTTTCCTCTTTTTCATTAGCTATTTCATTACCGCTCATATATTCTTCCCTTATAAACTCCTAAATAGTTGACTCTTGGTTGGTTTTGCTTCATAGAGTCCACTAAATAGTTTTGTGATTATTTAAAGACTGCTTGTTTACATAATTCAGAATTTTCCCCTTTTTTATGACCTATTTCATTACTGCTATCATATTTTTTTTCTTATAAACTCCTAAATGGTTAATTCTTGATTGGTTTGCTTCACAATGTTAATAAATAGTTTTGGGGACATTAAGAGACTGTGTTTGTTCATGTAATCTCTTGTTTTCATGATTCCTAACACATTCTTTCCTTCCAGATGGTTCATTCTAACTCTAATGCCACTAAGTTCACCACCACCACCACGGCAGAACATTTTCACGTGTCTCTAACAATGGAACACCACACCCCATCTTACAACACCACAGCAATTACCACCAGCACATCACACCACACCACAGAACACTACAGAACACCAAAAAAAAAAAAAAAAAAAAAATCACCACACAACAACACACTACCACACCACACCACACAACACCAGACCACACCACACAACACCACAGAACACCAAAAAAAAAATAATCACCACACTTCTAACACAACACACAACCACACACCACCACACCACACCACAGCATTCAACACACAGCGCACCTCACCACACCATGGCCTCTCCTTGGATGCAGCACAGTACTTGTCAAGCGCAGCCCTCACTGCCGCTGGGTCAAAGGTCAACACAGCATCTTGGAGGTCACTCAGGTCTGGATCCATCATCTTAACTACACAGGTGACCTCCTCCTCTTGCTCTTCTTCCTCTCTGCATTATGACCCTGGTGGTGGTGATGGTGGTGGTTAATGGCGAGTGGTGGCGAGTGACATAGTTTCTAAATGGTATATCTTAATTATTTTGCATTTTATTTAAGAGACAGTGAGAAATGAAAATAAAAGAGAAAGTCAAAATATGATTAGTTTCCGAAAAGGTATATCTTCTTTTTTTCGCTTTTATCTATGCAGGAAACACCAAGAAAGAACAACAAAGGAAATATAGATGAGAGAAAAGGCTAACTAAGATGCCGGTTCCTGAAGAGTTGACAGCGTTAGTCCAAAATACGCCTTGATGTGGCAGGAAAATGAGTTTGGTCACATGGGAGCAAGAGAAGACCTGGAGAGAGTTGTGGATGGATTGATGGAAGAACAGAGAGAGAGAGAGAGAGAGAGAGAGAGAGAGAGAGAGAGAGAGAGAGAGAGAGAGAGAGAGAGATGGAACTTTGGGACAACTGCACTGTAATGAAAGATAAAACTGAAAACCACCCAATAAAAGAATGCTGAAATAAAGAAAGTTTGAGCCAGCTTCATAACAGGTGCAAGAATGGAAGAGAGAATTACAGAGAAATTGAGGGAAGGACAGGGAGAGGCAGAGGGAGATGGAATTACTGAAAGAACTGCACAGGATTGGAAGACACAGAGAGAAAGATACAAGAAACTGAATAAAGGAACCAGGAGAGAGTTATAGACTGTGGGAAAGACAGGGAGAAACAGATAGAAATGGAACTATTGAGAGACCTGCACAGGATCGGAAAGCACAGAGAGAGAGAGAGACACATGACACTGATTAAAAGAACCAGGAAAGATTTGTAGATAGATTGAGGCAAAGACAGAGAGTGAGACTGAGAGAAATGGAATTATTGGGAGAACTACACAGAATTGGAAGGCACAGAGAGAGATACATGAAACTCAGTAAAGGAACCAGATTTATAGATAGATTGTGGTAAAGACAGCAAGAGAGACAGAGGGGGGGGAGAGAAAGAGAGAAATGGAAGTATGGGACATGCATGCACAGGATTGGAAAACACAGAGAAAGCTACAAGAAACAAAAAACTAACAATCCTTTCCCAATTCACTTAGTCACTGTGGTCTCGGGAAGTCACTGTGCTTGCCAGAACTCTAGCCAGTGGTAAAGAGGTGATGTATACTGTGCTGTGCTGAAATATTATACTGTGACTGTAAAGTTTAAGCAGTTTGTGTTTATGTAATTACTGCCATCTAGAAAATAACATATAATTCTAGAGATAAGTTAAAGTAAGGTTAAATTCCTTCTTATTAATTTTCTAAGGGTATTTTAGATCATCAGCACAATAAATATAATTGCAATAGATGTCATTACTATCAAAAAGAAAAGAAAAAGTAATAAATAAAGACAATAAAGGATAAAATTGGTGAAGATGCATAAAATTACCTTAAAAAACATGAAATTTCTGTACCAGAGGAGATGAAAAGCCAAACTCACACCACAAACCACAACAAGGTGTCAATTTAACCCCTTCAGTACCATGACACGTTTTCATATTCATTCTGGTGACTATTTGGTAATTTTATACAGCTTCAGAAACTTATGTGAGGGATTAAAATAGTGAAGACTCTGCCCATTAATCTTCTGACCTCCAAAGACTTCCTAATGTCAATAAAATCGTCAAATCACACCGAAAACTCTTGGGAAAAATGTGTCCCAGTACTGAAGAGGTTAAACACTCCAGCAAATTAACCCTTTCAGTACTGAGACACATTTTTACCCTGAGATTTGTGTACGATTAGAAAGTTTTATTGACATTAAGAAAGGTCTATGAAGATCAGAAGATTAATAACCACAGTCTTCACTATTTTAATCCCCCACATGAGTTTCTGAAGCTGTATTAAAATCGTCAAATAGCAAGCAGAATGAATATGGAAACGCGTCATGGTACTGAAAGGATAAGTATATTCACCCATAGACTCACACCACTAAAACCACACCACCACCACCACCATCACCATTACTACACATCCATTCACACAAACACCAATAAAAAATAACAGAAAGAAAAACATTACTACCTTCCCTCTTCTCTCGTCTCGTCTCGTCTCGCGTCCGTCAGCCCCGCATCCTCTTCCCTTTGCTCTCTCTCACTCTCTTTTCCCTCAAACTGACCGCTCTCGGGATTAAAAGGACGAGAAATGCAATGTGTACGATGCCACGATGGGATTTAAAGATTGCGTCATTTGTTATTATTATTTGGGCCAATCATCGTGGGAGAGGAGGAGGCTGGCCGCTACCTGATTGGCGGACACGGCTAGGAATGCCCCCTCCCCTCTTTCTCTTCTGATCAATAAATCTTCACGTGTTCGAATGCCTTTTTACTGACTATATTTGTCGAGTCACATTTTTCTGTTTCATGTGCTATACTCATTAATGCCTTTTCTATCCATCCATGTTCTGATATTGTGATCAGGTTACGGATATATCAAGGAAAAATCAGGAATATCTCGCATCTCAGCCTCCATGTCTAGTCAGCGCAAGGTAAGGGAGGGAAGGCAGGACGAGACTCTATTGGGCTTGAATATAGTGTGAAATACAGTGCACAAGTCGACACTGAGTTTATTCATTCATACATAACCTGTCTCTCAAGCTCTCTCACATATATACACTTCCCATCACGCAAATACCACTTATAAAAATTAACTTGAGTCCTCCATCGCCTGAAAGAAAATGCGAGGTTTATTTTTTTCAAGGAGTGACTAAATTATATTTCTTCTGAATGGCGTTGATGGTGGTAATTATGTCCCTCGACCACTGAAGGAGAGGTATTGTTATTATTATGGTTATTATGCCATAGAAAGGGGAAGAGAAAGGAAAGGGGAAGAGGAGAGGAGGTGTGTGTGTGTGTGTGTGTGTGTGTGTGTGTGTGTGTGTGTGTGTGTGTGTGTGTGTGTGTGTGTGTGTAGGTGGGTGGGTGGGTAGAATGAAGGAGGAGGAAGTGGTGGTGGTGGTAGTGATGTATGTTGATTCTTTACATCTTCTTGTCGTCCTCTCTCTCTCTCTCTCTCTCAGTACAGCCCGGGGCAGCGTTTTTTATGACGTCACAAGAATAAGGACACCCTATTGGTCCTCCCTATCGTGACGTCACTCCCTATTGTGACGTCATAGGTTCCCCCTCAGTGACGTCATCAGAAAGAAGGACCTGGACGTGTTTACATTAGCTCAATAAATAACTGACTGACTGACTGACTGTAGCCTCTTTCTCACCGCCGCATCGTTGTGTCTCTGGCTCTGTTACTCTCGGCCTCCCTACACAAGACTTTCTTAATCAGTGCCATGACGTGTTTCCATATTCACTCTCGTGACTATTGGGT
>NC_059285.1:13266277-13268777 GCF_017591435.1 Portunus trituberculatus
GTCTTTTAGCGCTTCTCCTGTCACAGTGCTACAGATAACAGCTTCATCTCTCCACCTTCCACAACACGCGTTCGGTACGGCCAGCTAGCATTGTGTAACGGCGACGAGCCACGTGAGGTTACATATGGGGACACTACACGGCTTCTAATCTCGTTAAATTAATAAGTGTGCGTGGTGAAACTCAAGTCTTCGCCGTTACTCTGTGTCAGTCCCCCGTATAACTGATATATTGAGTCTTGGGTCAGAGTTTTGTGTTGCTTCTGCTCTTTGGTATGTCATTCTGTGTTGTCATTGTGTGTGTGGCTTGATTCTGGCTCTAAGGACGCGGGGACATGGTTACTGAGGCTCTTTCTCATCTGCTGACTGGTCTATTTATTTCCTGGTTTGGGACTTGCACTAAACTAACGTTGAATTTCTACTCCCCTCCAAAAAAAAAACTCTAATTCTATAAGTTACTGAACTGTATAATAAAAAAAAAAGGAGACAGTTTCCTTACTTTAGTACCATTTTCTACACACAGGCAACCTTAATCCTTTCAGTACCACCACGCGTTTTCATATTCATTGTGGTTACTTAATGCAGCTTCAGAAACTTGTGTGGAGGGAATAAAATAGTGAAGACTCTGGCCATTAATCTTCTGACCTCCATAGACCCTTCCTAATGGCAATAAAATCGTCTAATCACACCCAAATTCATGGTAACAATGCGTCCTAGTACTGAAGGAGTTAAGATGAAGAGACAAATTCATGAGTGAGGATAACACGTAGATGGAAACAGGGATTGATTGCCACGTGTATATGCGCCTCACTGTTACTTGCACCTTCCCTTTACCCTCTCTGGTCTTTGATTGTCATGTGTATATACGCCGCACTGTTATTATTTTTTTTTTTTTATGTAAGAGGGAGAACTGCCAAGGAGAAAAAAGTATATTAGAAAAAAAAGCCCATTAGAATAGCAGTCTCCACAAAAGATTAGAAAGAGTTAGTCACAAGAGTGGGACAAATGTCTTGACAACTCCCTCTTAAAAGAAGTTAAGTGGTAGGAAGATGGAAATACAGAAGCAGGCAGGGAGTTCCAGAGATAATATTTGCAACTTCCCTTTATTTTCTCTGGTCTTTATGATTTATATCGCCACCACAACTATTACATAAGAATATAAGAAAAGAGGGAATCTGCAAGGGACTGTCAGACCTACAAGAGGCAGTCCCCTGTATGAGGAAGGCCACCCAATGCCATCTATCATCCCCATCCAGAAATTTATCTAATCTTTGTAACCCCTTGAATACCATGACGCGTTTTCATATTCACTCTACTTACTATTTGCTGCTTTTAAACAGCCTCAAAAACTCATGTAGGGGATTAAAATAGTGAAGACTGTGGCCATTAATCTCCTGACCTCTATAGACCCTTCCTAATGCAAATAAAATGGTCTAATCGTACACAAATCTCAAGGCAAAAATATGTCTCAGTACTGAAAGGGGTTAAAGTTCCTTATGAACTCAGCACTAACAACATGACCACTGAATCCGTTGCGTTAGGTGAAGGTGACACTATACAGCAGCACAGGACCATTACCAGCCGTGCAGTGTATTAGTAAGCAGTCTAGCTCCTCTCAGCCAGTCACGCGGGTTCCAATCCACACACAAGGCGGAGACACTTTGGCCTTTGTCTCCTTGCACAGTGTATGTCCTGACCCCAACACTCGCCACGACGCCCAAAAGCCAGCGTGACGTAGTATCTGGCTTAACTGCAACCCTTTATCACAGGGAAGCCTTTGGTCCGTATTCAGAAACGCTTTGCTCTCTCACTATTTTCCAAGGTCACAGAAATGACTAGCGGGGCTTTCAAGACTGTTTCTCCAGTTACTAATGTAGAAATCTTGTCACTCTGCCTCTAGAACCATAAAAACTTGCTTAAAAACGCTCTTCTCTCTCACCACGACTATTTTCCAAGGCCACTGAAGTGACTAGCAGGTTTTCAAGAGTGTTTCTCCAGTTAATAACATAGAAATCTTGTAACTCTGCCTCTAGAACCATTAATACTTACTTAAAAACGCTCTTCTCTCTCACCACGACTGTTCTCCAAGGTCACAGATGTGACAAGTGTGTTTCTCCAGTTAATAACATAGAAATCTTGTCACTCTGCCTCTAGAACGGTACAAACACCTTAAAAAACTCGTGTCAATTTAAATAAAGCCTTTTGAAAGAGTGGAGGTGAAGCGCAGAAAGGTTTGAGAATACGAGCCACCAGTGTAATGCTGCGCACCTCATACCAACGCGCAGAAGTTGTTCTTAAGTCCTTCAATACCAAGACGTGTGTTTCTTATACATTCTGCTTGCCATTTAGTGACTTTATACAGCTTCAGAAACTCATGTGTGGAATTAAAACAGTGAAGACTCTGACCAATAATCTTTAGACCTCCACAGACCCTCTCTAATGCAAATAAAATCGTCTAATCACACCCCAAAATCAAGCTAAAAATGCGTCTCAGTATGGAAGG